>NC_134631.1:440069-533462 GCF_046129695.1 Lonchura striata | reverse complement strand
GGGGAAAATGGGGGGAAATGGGGGAAAAAATGGGGGAAAAAAATAGAAAAATGGGGAGAAATTGGGGAAATAGGGGAAAAATAGGGGGGAATGGGGGGGAAATAGGGAAAAATGGGGGAAATGGGGGAAAATTGGGAATGGGGGAAATGGGGGGGAATGGGGAAAAAAAAGAAAATGGGGAAAATGGGGGGAAATGGGGAAAATGGGGGAAAATGGGGGAAATAGGGAAAAATGGGGGGAAATGGGGGAAAATTGGGGAAAATAGGGGAATGGGGGAAAATGGGGGAAATGGGGGGAAAATGTGGGGGGAAATGGGGAAAATGGGGGAATGGGGGGAAAAATGGGGGAATGGAGGGGAAATATGGGGGAAAATTGGGGGGGAATGGAGGAAAAAATGGGGGAAAAATGGGGAGAAATGGGGGAAAAATTGGGGGGGAAATAGGGGGAAAAATAGGGAAAAATGGGGGGGAATGGGAGAAATTGGGGGGGGAAATGGGGGGGAAAATTGGGGGGGAATGGGGGTGAAATTGGGAAAAAATGGGGGAAAATAGAGAATGGGGAAAATTGGGGGAAATAGGGGGGAATGGGGGGAAATGGGAAAAATGGGGGGAAATGGGAAAATGGGGGAATGGGGGAAAAATGGGGAATGGGGAGGGAATGGAAAATGGGGGGAAATGGGGGAAATAGGGAAAAATGGGGGAAATTGGGGGAAAATTGGGGAAAAATAGGGGGAATGGGGGGGAAAATGGGGGGAAATTGGGGGAAAAATGGGGGGAAATGGGGGAAATGGGGGAAAAATGGGGGAGAAATGGGGGAAATGGGGGAATTGGGAAAAAAATGGGGGGAAAAATGGGGGGGAAATGGGGGAAAAATTGGGGGAATGGGGGGGAATGGGGGAAAAATGGGGGGGAAATGGGGGAAAAAAATGGGGGAAAAATAGGGGGAAGAATGGGGGGGAATGGGGGAAAATGGGGGGGAAAAATGGAGGAAAAAAATAGAAAAAGGGGAGAAATGGGGGAAAAAAAAGGGGGAAATGGGGGAAATGGGGGAAAAAATGGGGGGAATAGGGGAAAAATGGGGGAGAAAATGGGAAAATTGGGGAAAAATAGGGGGGAATGGGGGGGGAAATAGGAAAAATGGGAGGAAATGGGGGAAAAATGGGGAAAATAGGGGAAAAATGGGGGGGAAATGGGGGAAAAAACAGTCCATCCCAGTCCCTCCCAGTCCCTCCCAGTCCCAGTTTATCCCAGTCCCTCCCAGTCTCTTCCAGTCCCAGTTTATAACAGTCCATCCCAGTCCATTCCAGTCCCTCCCAGTCCCAGTTTATCCCAGTTTATCCCAGTCCCTCCCAGTCTATCCCAGTCCCAGTCCATCCCAGTCCCTCCCAGTCCCAGTCCCCCCAGTCCCTCCCAGTCCATCCCATTCCCAGTCCCTCCCATTCCCAGTCCCCCAGTCCATCCCAGTCCCCCCCATTCCCAGTCCCAGTCCCAGTCTCCCCAGTCCCCCCATTCCCAGTCCCAGTCCCAGTCCCCCAGTCCACCCAGTCCCAGTCCCCCAGTCCCTCCCAGTCCCAGTCCCCCCAGTCCCCCCAGTCTCCCCCATTCCCAGTCCTCCCATTCCCAGTCCCCCCAGTCCCCCCCATTCCCAGTCCCCCCAGTCCATCCCAGTCTCCTCGCAGGCCCTGCTGCTGCAGCTGCTGACGGCGCTGGCGGCCGTGGCGGGCTCCGCCTGCTCCCTGCTGGCCGAGGGCTCCGGCGCCGCCGGCGCCATGGCCGCCATCTTGCCCTTCACCGCCGGCGGCTTCATCTACCTGGGCACGGTGTCGGTGCTGCCCGAGATCCTCGGCCACGCCGGCGCCGGCCCGGCGCTGCTGCAGCTCCTGGCGCTGCTGGCCGGCGTGGCCATGATGCTGCTGATCGCCCTCTACGAGTAGGAATTCCCGGATTTGCCCCGAATTCCCGGGAAATCGGGGAAATGGGTGAAATGGGCCCGGCCGGGTCACCCCCCCCGCTGTGGGATGGGGAATGGTACGGTCCGGTGGGGGGGGGGTGTCGTTGGGGAGTTGGGAGGGGGAAATGGCGGAAAATGGGGAAAATGGCGGAAAATGGGGAAAATGGCGGAAAATGGCGGAAAATGGGGATTTTGGGGAAAATGGCGGAAAATTGGGGTTTGGGGGAAAATGGCGGAAAATGGGAATTGGGGGGAAAATGGGGATTTTGGGGGAAAATGGGGATTTTGGGGGGAAAATGGCGGAAAATGGGGATTTTGGATTGGAGGGGGAAAATGGCGGAAAATGGGGATTGGGGGGAAAATGGGGAAAATGGCAGAAAATGGGGATTGGGGGAAAATGGCGGAAAATGGGGATTGGGGGAAAATGGGGGAAAATGGAGATTTTGGGAAAATGGCGGAAAATGGGGATTGGGGGGAAAATGGGGATTTTGGGGAAAATGCGGAAAATTGGGGTTTGGGGGAAAATGGCGGAAAATGGGGATTGGGGGAAAATGGCGGAAAATGGGGATTGGGGGGAAAATGGGGGAAAATGGAGATTTTGGGGAAAATGGCGGAAAATTGGGGTTGGGGGGAAAATGGCGGAAAATGGGGATTGGGGGGAAAATGGGGGAAAATGGAGATTTTGGGGAAAATGGCGGAAAATTGGGGTTGGGGGGAAAATGGCGGAAAATGGGGATTGGGGGGAAAATGGGGGAAAATGGCGGAAAATGGGGATTGGGGGGAAAATGGCGGAAAATGGGGATTGGGGGAAAATGGGGGAAAATGGGGAAAATGGGGGAAAATGGCGGAAAATGGGGATTGGGGGGAAAATGGCAATTTGAGGGGGAAAATGGCGGGAAAATGGGAATTTTGGGGGTTGGAGGGGGAAAATGGCGGAAAATGAGAATTTTTGGGGGGGAAAATGGCGGGAAAATGGGGATTTTGGGGGGGGAAATGGCGGAAAATGGGAATTTTGGGGATTGGAGGGGGAAAATGGCGGAAAATGGGGATTTGGGGCAGAAAATGGGGATTGGGGGGGGAAAATGGCGGAAAATGGGAATTTCGGGGGGAAAATGGCGGAAAATGGGAATTTTGGGGATTGGAGGGGGAAAATGGCAGAAAATGGGAATTTTGGGGGAATGGCGGAAAATGGGGAATTTGGGGGAAAATGGCGAAATGGGAATTTGGGATTTGGGGATTGGAGGGGGGAAAGCGGCTCGAGAAAATGGAAATTTGGGAAATCGGCCCGGAAAGAATTGGGAAATTTGGGAGAATTAGCTCCAAATAATTGGGAAATTTGGGGTTTTGGAGGGAAAAAATTGCCTGAAAAAATGAGAAATTTGGGAGAATCAGCCCGAAAAAATGGGAAATTTGGGGTTTTGGAGGGAAAAATCGACCTGAAGAAATGGGGAATTTGGGAAAATCGGCCTGGAAAAAATTGGGAAATTTGGGAGAATCAGCACAAAATAAATGGGAAATTTGGGAGAATCAGCCCAAAAAAAAGGGAATTTGGGAGTTTGGAGGGAAAAAATCGGCCTGAAGAAATGGGGAATTTGGGAAAATCAGCCCGAAAAAAATTGGAAAATTTGGGGTTTTGGAGGGAAAAATCGGCCCGAAAAAATGGGAAATTTGGGGTTTTGGAGGTAAAAAATCATCCCGAAAAAAATGGAAAATTTGGGGTTTTAGACCTAAAACCTCACCCCATAAAAATGGAAAATTCGGGATTTTGGAACGGGAATTTTGGGGGGTTTTTTTGGAATTTCTGGAGTTTTTTAATCATTTTTGATGGCGTGGTGGCAAATCATGAATAAAACATGAGGATGAGGAGGAGACGAGTGCGTGGATGAATTTGGGGTGAAAATGGGGATTTTGGGAAAAAAATGGGGATTTGGATAAAAAAATGGGGATTTTGGGGTTTTGGAATGGGAATTTTGGGGTTTTTTGGGAAAAAAACGGGGGAAAATCAAAAAAAAATGGAAAAAATCCAAGGAAATGCAGGTGCTGGAAGAACTTTTTATTAATTTGGGACATTTTGGGGACATTTGGGGATTTTGGGGACATTTGGGATTTGGGGACATTTGGGGACATTTTGGGATTTAGGAAAATTTGGGGATTTGGGGACATTTTGGGATTTAGGAAAATTTGGGATTTGGGGACATTTTGGGGACGATTTTGGGATTTGGGGACGGATTTTGGGGTCAATTTTTGGGATTTTGGGGTTGGATTTTGGGGCCATTTTCTGGGATTTCAGGCTGGTTTTGGGGTCGGATTTTGGGGTCAAATTTTGGGATTTTGGGGCTGGATTTTGGGGCCATTATTTGGAATTTGGGGGCTGGAATTTGATGTCAGTTTATGGAGTTTGGGGCTGGATTTTGGCGCCATTATTTGCGATTTTGGGACCATGTTTTGGGATTTGGGGCTGGATTTTGGGGCCATTCTTTGGGATTTTGGGGCCATTCTTTGGGATTTTGGGGCCATTCTTTGGGATTCAGGGCTGGAATTTGGGGCCATTCTTTGGGATTTTGGGGCTGGATTTTGGCGCCATTTTGTGGGATTCGCGGCTGGATTTTGGGGCCGTTCTTTCGGATATTGGGGCTGGAATTTGGGGCCATTCTTTGGGAATTTGGGGCCATTCTTTGGGATTTTGGGGCTGGATTTTGGGGACGTTCTTTGGGATTTGGAACTGAATTTTGGGGCCATTTTGGAGGATTTGGGGCTGGATTTTGGGGCCATTTTGTGGGAATTGGGGCTGGATTTTGGGGTCATTCTTTGGGATTTTGGGGCTGGATTTTGGCGCCATTTTGTGGGATTTTGGGGCTGGATTTTGGGGCCATTCTTTGGGATTTTGGGCTGGAATTTGGGGTCGTTTTTTGGGGATTTTGGGGCTGGAATTTGGGGCCGTTCTTTGGGATTTTGGGGCTGGAATTTGGGGGCCATTTTTTGGGATTTGGGGCGGGATTTTGGGGGCATTCTTTGGGATTTTGGGGCTGGAATTTGGGGCAATTCCACGGGATTTTGGGGCTGGATCTTGGGGCCATTTTGGGGGATTCGGGGCTGGAATTTGGGGCCATTCTTTGGGATTTTGGGGCTGGATTTTGGGGCCATTTTCTGGGATTCGGGGCTGGAATTTGGGGCCATTTTCCGGGTACTCGGGGCTGGATTTTGGGGCCATTCTCTGGGATTTTGGGGCTGGATTTTGGGGCCATTTTCCGGGTACTCGGGGCTGAATTTTGGGGCCATTCTTTGGGATTTGGAACTGGAATTTGGGGCCATTCTTTGGGATTTTGGGGCTGGATCTTGGGGCCATTCGTTGGGATTTCGGGGCTGGATTTTGGGGCCATTTTGGGGGATTTGGGGCTGGATTTTGGGGCCATTCTTTGGGACTTGGGGCTGGATTTTGGGGCCATTCTTCGGGATTTTGGGGCTGGATTTTGGGGCCATTTCCGGGTACTCGGGGCTGGATTTTGGGGCCATTTTGGGGATTCGGGGCTGGAATTTGGGGCCATTTTTTGGGATTTGGAACTGGAATTTGGGGCCGTTCTTTGGGATTTTGGGGCTGGATTTTGGGCCCGTTTTTGGGGATTTTGGCGCTCAGAGCACGCCGCGCTCGGCGCGGGCGCGGCCGAGCTTCATCCCGCGGATGATGAGGACGGTGCCCGCGGCGATGCCCACGATGCCCACGGCCAGCCCCAGGGCGGAGTTTGGGGCAAATTCAGGGGATTTTGGGGCTGGGTTTGGGGCTGGGTTTTGGGGCCATTCTTTGGGATTTGGGGCTGGTTTTCAGGAAACATTTTGGGGTCATTTTGAGGGATTTTGGGGCTGGATTTCAGGAAACATTTTGGGGTCATTTTGAGGGATTTTGGGGCTGGATTTCAGGAAACATTTTGGGGTCATTTTGCAAGGTTTTGCACACATTTATCTGAGATATTTTGCAGGATTTGGGGCTGGGTTTTGGGGGAAAATTTTGGGATTTTGGGGCTGGATTTTGGCGCCATTTTGTGGGATTTGGGGCTGGATTTTGGGGCCGTTCTTTGGGATTTTGGGGCTGGAATTTGGGGCCGTTCTTTGGGATTTTGGGGCTGGAATTTGGGGCAATTCCACGGGATTTTGGGGCTGGAATTTGGGGCCGTTCTTTGGGATTTTGGGGCTGGATTTTGGGGCAATTTTGGGGGATTCGGGGCTGGATTTTGGGGCCATTTTTTTGGGATTCGGGGCTGGATTTTGGGGCCATTTTGGGGATTTTGGGGCTGGATTTTGGGCCCATTTTTTGGGATTTTGGCGCTCAGAGCACGCCGCGCTCGGCGCGGGCGCGGCCGAGCTTCATCCCGCGGATGATGAGGACGGTGCCCGCGGCGATGCCCACGATGCCCACGGCCAGCCCCAGGGCGCAGATCGCCGTCTCCGTCGCCTCCGACGGCGGCACCAGGATTTGGGGTTCTGGTGGGAAAAAAAATCCCAAATTCCCAAAATTTCGGGCAATTCCCAAATCTCTTCCTTCTCCCGAATCCTTCCTCATCATCATTCCCGTTCAAAGCTCTTGGAAAATTCCCAAATTTTTCCTCTTCTCAAATTTTTTCCTGTCCCAAATTCCCATTTTCCCCTATTCCCAAATCCCCAAAATCACATATCCTGGAATTTCCACCCCAAATCCCAACAATCCCCACATTTTTTTCCCAAAAACCCCAAATTTTGTCCATTTTTTTCCCAAAATCCCCAAATCTCACCCCAATGCATCTTTCCAGGCTTGCCCATCCCTTCATGCTCCACCTTGCAAATCCTAATTCCCAATTTTCCCAAAACCCCAAAAATCCAAATTTTTTCTCCCCAAAATCCCATTTATTCCCAAAAATCCCACTTTTTCCCCAAAATCCCCAAATTTTTTCCCCAAAAATCCCAAATCCCCTCGTGCTCCACCTGGCACTCCTGATAACTCCAAATCCCCAATTTCCAAGACCCCAAAAATCCCTTTTTACCCAACAAAAATCCCATCTTTTTTTTTTGCCAAAAATCCAATTTTTTCCCCAAAAACCCCATTTTTTTTCCCCAAAATTTGGGATTTTTCCCCAAAATCCCCCAAATCTCACCCCAATGCATCTTGGCAGGCTTGCCATCCTAATAACCCCAAATCCCAATTGTCCCAAGCCCCAAAAATCTCATTTTTACCCACCAAAAACCCCATTTTTTCCCCAAAAACCCCATTTTTTCCCCCATTTTTTCCCCAAAATTTCATATTTTTTTTTTTCCCAAAACCCCCGCATCTCACCCCAATGCATCTTGGCGGGCTTGGCCAACCCCTCGTGCTCCACGTTGCCATCCTAATAACCCCAAATCCCAATTGCTCCAAATCCCAAAAATCTGGTTTTTTTCCCCAAAAACCCCATTTTTTTCCCCAAAAACCCCATTTTTCCCCCAAAAATCCCCAAATTTTTCCCCCAAAATCCCAAATCCCCTCATGCTCCACTTACCACTCCTAATAACCCCAAATCCCCATTTTCCCAAACCCCAAAAATCCCTTTTTACCCACCAAAAATCCCATTTTTTCCCCAAAAACCCCATTTTTTCCCCCATTTTTTCCCCAAAATTTCATGATTTTTTTTTTTTCCCAAAACCCCCGCATCTCACCCCAATGCATCTTTCCAGGCTTGGCCAACCCCTCGTGCTCCACCCAGCAAATCCCAAATCCCAATTTTCCCAAACCCCAAAAATCCCAATTTTTTTCCCCAAAAACCCAATTTTTTCCCCAAAAACCCCATTTTTTCCCCAAAATCCCCAAATTTTTCCCCCAAAATCCCAAATCCCCTCATGCTCCACTTACCACTCCTAATAACCCCAAATCCCCATTTTCCCAAACCCCAAAAATCCGTTTTTACCCACCAAAAATCCCAATTTTTTTCACTAAAAATCCAATTTTTTCCCCAAAAACCCCATTTTTTCCCCAAAATTTATGATTTTTTTTTTTCCCAAAACCCCCGCATCTCACCCCAATGCATCTTGGCGGGCTTGCCATCCTAATAACCCCAAATCCCCATTTTCCCAAACCCCAAAAATCCCATTTTTTTCCCCCAAAACCCCATTTTTTCCCCAAAACCCCCATTTTTTCCCCCATTTTTTCCCCAAAATTTATGATTTTTTTTTTTCCCAAAACCCCCGCATCTCACCCCAATGCATCTTGGCGGGCTTGGCCAACCCCTCGTGCTCCACCTTGCAATCCTAATAACCCCAAATCCCGATTGCTCCAAATCCCAAAAATCTGGTTTTTTTCCCCAAAAACCCAATTTTTCCCCCAAAAATCCCCAAATTTTTCCCCCAAAATCCCAAATCCCCTCATGCTCCACTTCCCACTCCTAATAACCCCAAATCCCAATTGTCCCAAACCCCAAAAATCCCTTTTCACCCACCAAAAATCCCATTTTTTTTCACTAAAAATCCAATTTTTTCCCCAAAAACCCCATTTTTTCCCCAAAATTTAATATTTTTTTTTTTCCCAAAACCCCCGCATCTCACCCCAATGCATCTTGGCGGGCTTGCCATCCTAATAACCCCAAATCCCCATTTTCCCAGACCCCAAAAATCCCATTTTTTTTCACTAAAAATCCAATTTTTTCCCCAAAAACCCCATTTTTTCCCCAAAATTTATGATTTTTTTTTTCCCAAAACCCCCGCATCTCACCCCAATGCATCTTGGTGGGCTTGGCCAACCCCTCGTGCTCCACCTGGCAGTCGTAGTAGTCGCCGGGCGCGGGCACGAAGGGCAGGTAGGAGAACTTGCGGAAGGTGAAGTCGCGGTCGGGGTAAAATGGCGTCTCCAGGACGCCGCGCGTCACCGGCGCCCCGTTGCGCAGCCAGCGCAGCTCCAGCGCCGGCGGCCAGAACTTGGTGACCGAGCAGATCAGGATGTTGGGCTCGTCCTGCTCCACCGGCTGCTTGGGGAACACGGCCACCTCCGGCGGCTCTGGGGAGTCCCGGAGAAAATTTGGGATTTAGTGGAATCGGCGGAGATTTGGGGTGGATCCATCTGGAAGTGGGTTGGGTCCATCTTGGATTGGGTTGGAACCAGTTGGGGTTGGGTTGGAACCAGTTGGAATTGAGTTTGAGGGACACCAAATTTTGGAATTCCACCAGGAACCTTCTGGAATGGGGGTTCGATGTTTGGGTTGAAATCCCTTGGAATTGGGTTGGATCCAACTGGGGTTGAGTTTGATCCAACTGGGATTGGGTTGGAACCAGTTGGAATTGAGTTTGAGGGACACCAAATTTTGGGGTTCCACCAGGAACCTTCTGGAATTGGGGTTGGATTTTTGGGTTGAAATCTCCTGGAATTGGGTTGGATCCATCTGGAATTGGGTTGGAACCAACTGGGGTAGAGTTTAATCCATCTTTCATTGGGTTTGAGGGACACCAAAATTTGGGATTCCATCAAGATCCTTCTGGAATTGGGGTTGGATGTTTGGGTTGAAATCCCCTGGAATTGGGTTGGGTCCATCTTGGATTGGGTTGGATCCATCTTTCATTGGGTTGGATCAAATTTGGATTGGGTTTGAGGGACACCAAACTTTGGGATTCCACCAGGAACCTTCTGGAATTGGGGTTGGATTTTTGGGTTGAAATCTCCCGAAATTGGGTCGGATCCAACTGGGATCGGGTCGGAATCCCCCGGGATCGGGCGGGCCCTGGCCGGGATCGGCGTCTCCAGGACGCCGCGCGTCACCGGCGCCCCGTTGCGCAGCCAGCGCAGCTCCAGCGCCGGCGGCCAGAACTTGGTGACCGAGCAGATCAGGATGTTGGGCTCGTCCTGCTCCACCGGCTGCTTGGGGAACACGGCCACCTCCGGAGGCTCTGGGGAGTCCCGGAGAAAATTTGGGATTTAGTGGAATCGGCGGAGATTTGGGGTGGGTGCATCTGGAATTGGGTTGGATCCATCTTGGATTGGGTTGGAACCAGTTGGGGTTGGGTTGGAACCAGTTGGAATTGAGTTTGAGGGACACCAAAGTTTGGAATTCCACCAGGAACCTTCTGGAATTGGGGTTCGATGTTTGGGTTGAAATCCCTTGTAATTGGATTGGATCCATCTTGTATTGGGTTGGATCCATCTGGGATTGGGTTGGATCCATCTTGTATTGGGTTGGAACCAGTTGGGGTTGGGTTGGAACCATCTTTCATTGAGTTGGATCAAGTTTGGATTGGGTTTGAGGGACACCAAAGTCTGGGGTTCCATCAGGAACCTTCTGGAATTGGGGTTGGATTTTTGGGTTGAAATCTCCTGGAATTGGGTTGGATCTAACCGAGATTGGGTTTGAACCAACTGGGATTGGGTTGGAACCAGTTGGAATTGAGTTTGAGGGACACCAAATTTTGGGGTTCCACCAGGAACCTTCTGGAATTGGGGTTGGATGTTTGGGTTGAAATCTCCTGGAATTGGGTTGGGTCCATCTTGGATTGGGTTGGATCCAACTGGGATTGGGTTGGATCCATCTTTCATTGAGTTAGATGCAATTGGGATTGAGTTTGAGGGACACCAAAGTTTGGGATTCCACCAGGAACCCTAAGGAATTTGGGTTGGATTTTTGGGTTGAAATCTCCTGGAATTGGGTTGGATCCATCTGGAATTGGGTTGGAACCAACTGGGGTTGAGTTTGATCCAACTGGGATTGGGTTGGAACCAGTTGGAATTGGGTTTGAGGAACACCAAATTTTGGAATTCCACCAGGAACCTTCTAGAATTGGGCTGAAATCCCCTGGATTTGGGGCCGGATCCAACTGGGATTGGTTCTGAGGAACACCAAAGTTTGGAGTTCCACCAGGAACCTTCCAGAATTGGGGTCGGATCCAACTGGGATTGGGTTGGAACCAGTTGGAATTGGGTTTGAGGAACACCAAATTTTGGAGTTCCACCAGGAACCTTTCAGAATTGGGGTCAGATCCAACTGTGATTGGCTCTGAGGAACACCAAATTTTGGAGTTCCACCAGGAACCTTCTGGAATTGGGCTGAAATCCCCTGGATTTGGGGCTGGATCCACCTGGGGTTGGTTCTGAGGAACACCAAAGTTTGGAGTTCCACCAGGAACCTTCCGGAATTGGGCTGAAATGGAGGTCGGATCCACCTGGGGTTGGTTTTGAGGAACACCAAATTTTGGAGTTCCACCAGGAACCTTCTGGAATTGGGTCGGATCCAACTGGGATTGGTTCTGAGGAACACCAAAGTTTGGGATTTCACCAGGAACCTCCCAAAATCGTGCTGAAATGGAGGTCGGATCCACCTGGGATTGGTTCTGAGGAACACCAAATTTTGGAGTTCCACCAGGAACCTTCTGGAATTGGGCTGAAATCCTCTGGATTTGGGGTCGGATCCAACTGGGATTGGTTCTGAGGAACACCAAATTTTGGAGTTCCACCAGGAACCTCCCGAAATCGGGCTGAAATGGAGGTCAGATCCAACTGGGATTGGTTCTGAGGAACACCAAATTTTGGAGTTCCACCAGGAACCTTCTGGAATCGGGCTGAAATGGAGGTCGGATCCAAGTGGGATTGGTTCTGAGGAACACCAAAGTTTGGAATTCCACCAGGAACCTTCTGGAATTGGGGTCGGATCCAACTGGGGTTGATTTTGAGGAACACCAAATTTTGGAGTTCCACCAGGAACCTTCCGGAATTGGGCTGAAATCCTCTGGATTTGGGGTCGGATCCAACTGGGATTGGCTTGGAACCAGTTGGAATTGGGTTTGAGGGACACCAAAGTTTGGGATTCCACCAGGAACCTCCCAAAATCGGGCTGAAATGGAGGTCGGATCCAACTGGGGTTGGTTCTGAGGAACACCAAATTTTGGAATTCCACCTGGAACCTTCCGGAATTGGGCTGAAATCCTCTGGCTTTGGGGTCGGATCCAACTGGGATTGGCTTGGAACCAGTTGGAATTGGGTTTGAGGAACACCAAATTTTGGAATTCCACCAGGAACCAGTTGGAATTGGGTTTGAGGAACACCAAATTTTGGAATTCCACCAGGAACCTTCTGGAATTGGGGTCGGATCCAACTGGGATTGGTTCTGAGGAACACCAAATTTTGGAGTTCCACCAGGAACCTTCTGGAATTGGGGTCAGATCCAACTGGGGTTGGTTTTGAGGAACACCAAATTTTGGGATTCCACCAGGAACCTTCTAGAATTGGGCTGAAATCCCCTGGATTTGGGGTCGGACCCAACTGGGATTGGTTCTGAGGAACACCAAAGTTTGGAGTTCCACCAGGAACCTTCTGGAATTGGGCTGAAATCCCCTGGATTTGGGGTCGGATCCACCTGGGATTGGTTCTGAGGAACACCAAAGTTTGGAGTTCCACCAGGAACCTTCTGGAATTGGGCTGAAATGGAGGTCGGACCCAACTGGGATTGGTTCTGAGGAACACCAAATTTTGGAGTTCCACCTGGAACCTTCTGGAATTGGGGCCGGATCCAACTGGGGTTGATTTTGAGGAACACCAAATTTTGGAGTTCCACCAGGAACCTTCTGGAATTGGGCTGAAATCCTCTGGATTTGGGGCCGGACCCAACTGAGATTTGGTTTGAGGAACACCAAATTTTGGGATTCCACCAGGAACCTTCTGGATTTGGGGCCGGATCCAACTGGGATTGGGTTGGAACCAGTTGGAATTGGGTTTGAGGAACACCAAATTTTGGGATTCCACCAGGAACCTCCCGAAATCGGGTTGAAATGGAGGCCGGATCCACCTGGGGTTGGTTCTGAGGAACACCAAATTTTGGAGTTCCACCAGAAACCTTCCGGAATTGGGCTGAAATCCCCTGGATTTGGGGTCGGATCCAACTGGGATTTGGTTTGAGGAACACCAAATTTTGGAGTTCCACCAGGAACCTCCCCGGACTCACCGCTGGGAACTCGGGATCGGTTGTAGGCCCTCATGGAGCTCTAGTTGGATGTTTGGTTTGAAATCTCCTGGAATTGGGTCAAGTCCAACTGGGATGGGTCTAATCCAACTGGGATTGAGTTTGTTCCATCTTTCATTGGGTTGGACCCAACTGGGATTTGGTTTGAGGAACTCCAAATTTTGGAATTCCACCAGGAACCTTCTGGAATTGGGTTGAAATCCCCTGGAATTTGGGTCGGATCCAACTAGGATTGGGTTGGAACCAGTTGGAATTGGGTTTGAGGAACACCAAATTTTGGAATTCCACCAGGAACCAGTTGGAATTGGGTTTGAGGAACACCAAATTTTGGAATTCCACCAGGAACCTTTCAGAATTGGGGCCGGATCCAACTGGGATTGGGTCGGAACCAGTTGGAATTGGTTCTGAGGAACACCAAATTTTGGAGTTCCACCAGGAACCTCCCGAAATCGTGCTGAAATGGAGGTCGGAACCAGTTGGAATTGGTTCTGAGGAACACCAAAGTTTGGAGTTCCACCAGGAACCTCCCCGGACTCACCGCTGGGAACTCGGGATCGGTTGTAGGCCCTCATGGAGCTCTCCAGGTTCTGCTTGTCGATGGCGATGTTCTGCAGCGCGCCCTGCGCCTCGAAGCTGGCGAACTGCTGGAACTCGGGCAGCCTCCAGAAGGTCTCCTCGTCCTTCACGTGGAAGATCTCGTCGCCGTCGAAGTCGAACATGAACTCCTCGGCGTCGGGCGCCGCGCCCAGGGACTTCTGGTAGAACTCGGTCTGGACGATGCTGTGATCGGCTGGGAGGAGGATTTTGGGTGGAAATGGGGGGAAAATTGGAGAATTTGATCAAAATTCCAGGAAAATTGGGGATTTTGGGTGGAAATCGGGGGGAATTGGAGATTTTGGGTGGAAATGGGGGGGAATTGGGGATTTGGGGTGGAAATCCAGGAAAATTGGGGGTTTTGGGTGGAAATTCCAGGAAAATGGGGATTTTTGATCAAAATTCCAGGAAAATTGGGGATTTTGGGTGGAAATCCCGGGAGAATTGGAGATTTTGGGTGGAAATCCCGGGAAAATTGGAGATTTGGGGTGGAAATGGCGGGAGAATTGGGGGTTTTGGGTGGAAATCCGGGAAAATTGGAGGTTTTGGGTGGAAATCCCGGGAAAATTGGAGATTTGGGGTGGAAATCCTGGGAAAATTGGAGGTTTCTGCTCAAAATCCCGGGAAAATTGGAGATTTTTGATGAAAATTCCAGGAAAATTGGAGAATTTGGATCAAAATTCCAGGAAAAATGGGATTTTGGATGAAAATTCCAGGAAAATTGGGGATTTTGGATCAAAATTCCAGGAAAATTGGGATTTTTGATGAAAATTCCAGGAAAATTGGAGAATTTGATCAAAATTCCCGGAAAATTGGGATTTTTTAATCAAAATAATGGGAAAATTGGGATTTTGGATCAAAACCCCAGGAAAATTGGAGATTTTTGGATCCAAATAATGGGGAAAATTGGGGATTTGTACTTAAAATTCAAGAAAATTGGAGATTTCTACTCAAAATTGCAGGAAAATTGAAGATTTTATCTCAAAATCCCAGAAAATTGGAGATTTTGGCTGAATATCCTTGGAAAATCGGGGATTTTTGATCAAAATCCCAGGAAAATTTGGGATCTGAAAAAAAATACAGGATTTCCACTCAAAATTCCAGGAGAATTGGGGATTTTTGGTCAAAATCCTGGGAAAATTGAGGATTTTTGAACAAAATCCCAGGAAAATTTTGATTTTTGGTCAAAATCCTGGGAAAATTGGGGATTTGTACTTAAAATCCAAGAAAATTGGGGATTTCTATTCAAAATCCCAGGAAAAAATCAGGATTTTTACTCAAAATCCTGGGAAATTTGGGAATTTCAGCTCCAAATCCGAGAAAATTTAGGAATTTTTTCTCAAAATCCTAGGAAAAATCAGATTTTTTCTAAAAATTCTTGGAAAATTCAGGATTTTTACCCCAAATCCCAGGAAAAATCAGGATTTTTTTTGCAAAATTCCCTGAAAATTCAGGATTTTTACTCAAAATCCAAAAAAAAAGGGGAATTTTTACTCAAAATCCCAGGAAAAATCAGAATTTTAAATGAAAATCATGGGAAATTTGGGGATTTCGATTCAAAATCCCAGGAAAATTGGGGATTTTAGCTCAAAATCAAAAAAAAATTGGGGATTTTTACTCAAAATCCCAATAAAATGGGGATTTTTACCCAAAATCCCAGGAAAAATCAGGATTTTTACTCAAAATCCCAGAAAATTGGGGCATTTCTGCTCAATATCCCAGAAAAATCAGGATTTTTTACTCAAAATCCCCAAAAAATTCAGAATTTTTCCCCAAAATCCCAGGAAAATTGGGGTTGACAGCACCACAAGCTCCAAAAATCCCAAAAAATTCCAATTTGGGCCCTCTCAGACCCCAAAAATTTGGAAAAAAAGGAAATTTGGCCTCGCCCAGCCCCAAAATTCCGGGAAAAAGAGGAAGTGAAAATTCCCAGTTCCCCAAATTTTGGGTACAGGGGGGTTGGGCACTCCCAGACCCCAAAAATCCACAAAAAATCGGATTTTTGGGAACACCAAACTCCAAAAATCCTGAAAAATTGGGATTTAGGCACTTCCAGAGCCCCAAAATCCCGAAAAAACTGGGGATTTGGGAATATTCAGAATCCCAAAATTGTGGAAAATGAGGAAATGGGAATTTTGAGTTCCCCAAATTTTGGGTACAGGGGGGTTGGGAACACCCAGACCCCAAAAATCCACAAAAAATTGGATTTTTGGGAACACCAAACTCCAAAAATCCTGAAAATTTGGGATTTAGGCACTTCCAGCTCCCAAAAAATTCAGGAAAAATAAGATTTTGGAATTCTCAGTTCCCCAAATTTTGGGTACAGGGGGGTTTGGCCAATCAGAGCCCCCCAAAATTTTGGGTACAGGGGGGTTTGGCCAATCCCAGCCCCCAAAAAATTCTGGAAAAAGAGAATTTGGGAATTCTCAGTTCCCAAAATTTTGGGTACAGGGGGGTTTGGCCAATCCCAGCCCCCCAAAATTTTGGGTACAGGGGGGTTTGGCCAATCAGAGCCCCCCAAAATTTTGGGTACAGGGGGGTTTGGCCAATCAGAGCCCCCCAAAATTTTGGGTACAGGGGGGTTTGGGCAATCCCAGCCCTCCAAAATCCTGGAAAAGGAGGATTTGGGAATTCTCCGTTCCCAAAATTTTGGGTACAGGGGGGTTTAGCCAATCCCAGCCCCCCAAAATCCTGGAAAAAGAGGAACTCGGCCACACCCAACCCCCAAAATCTCCAAAAAAAGGGGGAAAAAACCCCAAAAACCCATCTGGGGAACCACGCCCTTCCCCAAAACCCCCCAAACCCCCCCCAAAACCCCCCAAAAACCCCCCAAAACCCCCCAAAATGGGCTGAGACCCCTTTAACCCCTTGACTCCCACCCCCCAAGCCCGCAGCCCCAGCCCGCGGCCCCGGGAGCCCCCAGCCCCACCTGGGAGCCCCCAGAGTGCGGGCAGGCTCAGCGCCAGCAGCGGCAGCAGCCGGGGCACGCTCCGCGCTCCGGCCATGGCGCCCCGGGCTCCGCGACGCGGCCAAGGGCCGGAGCTGCTCCCGGGAAAGCGGCGCCCGACTGGGGGCACCGGGAGCGGGGCAGCGGCACCCCAAAAAGCGCCCGGCCAATGGGAGCGCGGCGCGGGCGGCGCGTCACCGGTTGCCGGGTAGAGGCTGGGGAAAAGCGCGCTCCTCAGAAAATTCCAGCCAATCGGAGCGCGGCGCGCCGATGAGTCATCGGTTGCTGGGCAGAGCGCCTGAAAATCGGGCTCCGAACGGAACCGGCCAATCGGAGCGCGGGAAAAACAGCCCGGCCAATCGTGGAGGAGCCGAAAAAAGTTGCAGCCAATCAAAGCTCGGCCGAAAACCACGGCCGACCAATCAGGGAGCGCGTCCCTAATGACCCCGCGGCGCTCCGCGCTGGTTCCCGCAGTGCAGCGCGGCTGGTCCCGGTGGTCCCGGTGCGGCGCTGGCCATGGGGCTCGGGGCGGCAGCCGGGGCCGTGCTGGTGGCACTGGTGGCGCTGGGAGCCGCCCCGGCTGCGGGCGCGGAGCTCTCGGGTGAGCGGGGAGGGGGCGGAGCGGTGGGGAGGCTGGGGAAGGGGGAAATGGGGAGGGGGCACCCCAAACCCGAGCCCGAGGGGCTGGGGATCGGGGGAGTGGTGTTAAAATGGGTGGGAAAGGGGAAAATTCGGGAGCCCCGAAGTGATTTCGGGGCGCGGCCGGAGGCGGGAGGGGAGAGGATGCGGAAGGGGAACTGGGGGAAGGGGACAAAGAGGAAGCGGCAGCGCGGGCAGGAGGGTCCCAGGGCGGCCGTGGGGCACAGGGGGTGCGGGGTGGGGGTGCGGGGTGGGCCCCGGGGGGCTGGGGGTGCTGGGGGGAGCTGGGGGCACCCCCTGAGATGGGTCCTGCACCCACAGAGGTGTTCCAGTTCATGGGAAAGTCCGAGTGTCACTTCACGAACGGCACGGAGAAGGTGAGGTACTTTCAGCGGTACATCTACAACCGGCTGCAGTACGTGATGTTCGACAGCGACGTGGGGGAGTACGTGGGGTTCACCCCTGCTGGGGAGAAGAATGCCAAGCGCTGGAACAGCGACCCGGAATGGATGGAGTTGAAACGGGGTCAAGTGGACAATTACTGCCGGCACAACTACCGGATTGTCACCCCGTTCAGCGTGGAGCGCCGAGGTGAGCGCGGGGCAGAGCGTGTCCCCTCGGGCCCGGCCCTGCCAACGGCCCCGGGGCCCCTCGAAACCTCCCTGGGAATCGGCCCGGAGCCCTCAGCCCTCCCTGGGCCCATCCCTGGTTCTTCCCAGTCCCTCCCCGTCCATCCCAGTCCATCCCAGTCCCTGCTTTTCCAACCCAGTCCATTCCCAATCCTCAGTCCATTTCCAGTCCCTCCCAGTCCATCCCAGTGCATTCCCAACTCATTCCGAGGCCCTCACAATCCATCCCAGTCCCTCCCAGTCCATCCTAAATTGGTCCCAGTCCATTCCCACTCCCTCCCAGTCCCCCCCAGTCCCCCCCAGTCCCCTCCCAGTCCCTCCCAGTCCCTCCCAGTTCCCTCCCAGTCCCTCCCAGTCCCTCCCAGTTCCCTCCCAGTCCCTCCCAGTTCCCTCCCAGTCCCTCCCAGTCCCTCCCAGTCCCTCCCAGTTCCCTCCCAGTCCCTCCCAGTCCCCCCCAGTCCCTCCCCAGTCCCTCCCAGTCCATCCCAGTCCACTGCCTGACCCTCCTTTTCCAACCCAGTCCATTCGCAATAACATCCAGTGTATTCCCAGTCCCTCCCAGTCTCTCCCAGACTCTCCGAGTCGATTTCCAGTCCCTCCCAGTTGATCCCAATCTCTCCCAGTCCCTCCCAGTCCACCCCAGTCCCTCCCACTACATTCCCAGTTCCTCCCAGTCTCTCCCAGTCCATTCCCACTCCCTCCCAGTCCATCCCAGTCCATTACCAGTCCCTCACAATCCATTCCCAGTCCCTCTCAGTCCATGCCAAATCCCTTCCTAATCCCTCCCAGTCCCTCCCAGTCCATTCCCAGTCCATCCCAGTCCATTCCCAGACCCTCCCAATCCCTCCCAATCCATTCCCAGTCCATTCTCACTCCCTCCCGGTCCATCCCCAGTCCCCCCCAGTCCCCCCCAGTCCCTCCCAGTCCCTCCCAGTCTGTCCCACTCCCTCCCAGTCCATTCCAGTCACTCCCATTCCATTCCCACTCCCTCCCAGTCCCTCCCAGTCCCTCCCCACCCCTCCCCTCTCTCTCCCAGCCCCCCCAGCTGATCCCAGCCCGTCCCGCTCTCTCTCTCCCAGTGCCCCCCAGCGTGTCCATCTCGCTGGTGCCCTCGAGCTCCCAGCCCGGCCCCGGCCGCCTGCTCTGCTCCGTGCTGGATTTCTACCCTGCCCCGATCCAGGTGAGGTGGTTCCAGGGCCAGCAGGAGCTCTCGGAGCACGTGGTGGCCACCGACGTGGTCCCCAACGGGGACTGGACCTACCAGCTGCTGGTGCTGCTGGAAACCCCCCCCCGGCGCGGGCTCACCTACACCTGCCAGGTGGAGCACGGCAGCCTGGAGCAGCCCCTGAGCCGCCACTGGGGTACGGGGGAGCCGCTGGGGCCGGGCCGGAGCCACGGCCGGGGGCTGGGAGCCACTGGGAGGCAGCTGGAGAGAGCCGGCCGGCAACTGGGAGAGGGGCTGGGGGCTGGGGGAGGGCTGGCAAGGGCTGCGGGGGGCGCTGGGGAGGGGGGGGTGGGGTTGGGGGGGTGCTGGTGGGCGCTGGGAGGGGGTTTGGGGGTGCTGGGTGTGACTGGGAAAGGGTTTGGGGTCACTCTGTTTAACTGGGAATGGGTTTGGGGGTGCTGGGTGTGACTGGGAAAGGGTTTGGGGTCACTCTGTTTAACTGGGAATGGGTTTGGGGGTGCTGGGTGTGACTGGGAGGGGGTTTGGGGTCACTCATTTTAACTGGGAATGGGATTGGGGGTGCTGGGTGTGACTGGGAAAGGGTTTGGGGTCACTCTGTTTAACTGGGAATGGGTTTAGGGGTGCTGGGTGTGACTGGGAGGGGGTTTGGGGTCACTCTGTTTAACTGGGAATGGGTTTGGGGGTGTTGGGTGTGACTGGGAAAGGGTTTGGGGTCACTCTGTTTAACTGGGAATGGGTTTGGGGGTGCTGGGTGTGACTGGGAGGGGGTTTGGGATCACTCTGTTTAGCTGGGAATGGGATTGGGGCTGCTGGGTGTGACTGGGATCGAATTTGGGGAAGCTGGGATGAACTGGGAGGGATTTTCTGGGTGCTGGGATTTACTGGGAGGGGGTTTGGGAGTGCCGGTTTTAACTGGGATCGGGTTTGGGGGTGCTGGCAGGGACTGGGAGGGAGTTTGGTGATGCTGGGAGTAACAGAGATGGGATTTGGGGATATTGGGAGTTACTGGGTGAGAGTTTCGGAGTTCTGGGATTTACTGGGAGGGAGTTTGGGGTGCCGGGTGTGGCTGGGAAGGATTTTTTGGGTTCTGGGATTTACTGGGAGGGAGTTTGGGGGTACCGGGTGTGGCTGGGAAGGATTTTTTGGGTTCTGGGATTTACTGGGAGGGGGTTTGGGGGTGCCGGGTGTTCCTGGCAGGGGTCGGGGGAGGTTTCGGGGGGTCCCGGCCGGGCTGGGTTCAGGGGGGCCGAGCGGGAGGGCGGCGGGAGGGTCTCGGGGTGTCCGTGCGAGGTTTTGGGGGTGCTGAGCCCCGCGCCCCCCCAGAGATGCCGCCGGACGCCGCCCGCAGCAAGATGCTGACGGGCATCGGGGGCTTCGTCCTGGGCTCGGTCTTCCTGGCGCTGGGGCTCGGCTTCTACCTGCGCAAGAAGGTCCGGGGGGGTGCCGGGGGTCGTGTCCCCCCCGGGCCGGAGCGGCCGCGCTCCCCCCGGGGCCCCCGGCCCGGGCTCACCCCCTTTTCTCTGCCCGCAGAGCTCCTGAGCCGCCGGCGGCCGCAGCCGCTCCCCGCGGCCTCGGGCCCGGCCGGGACCCCCCGCTCCGTCCCCGCGGCGATTTTGGGGGGGTCGCGTGTCCCCCCCAGCCCCGCTGCCGCTCTGCCCCCGCCCGCCCGCTCCCAGCGCTCCCAATAAAGCTTCCCAGTTGGCGCCGGGGCCGTTTCTTGGGGGGCGCAGGGGAGGGGTCTGGGGGGGCTGTGATTTGGGGGGAATCGATCCGGTCCCGGGATTGATCCGGATTTGGGACCCCCGTGTGTCCCCCCCTTGTCCCCCCGCTCCGGACCCTCGTTGAGAGCCACCCGAACCCCAGCGCGGCACCCGGGGAGCCCCAAAAAGCGCCGGGAACCCCCGAAACTGCACGTGGGAGATATGGGGAGGGGGCGCAGGCCGGGCCCAGAACCTTGCGCTGCCCAGGCCCGAGCTGACCCGGCCCCATCCCGGTTCTATCCCGGTCCAATCCCGGCTCCATCCCGGCCCCATCCCGGATCCATCCCCGGCCCCATCCCGGTCCCATCCCGGTTCCATCTCGGCCCCAGCCCCATCCCGGCTCCATCCCCGTCTCCATCCCGGTTCCATCCTCGGTTTTTTCCCGGTTCCATTCCCGGCTCCATCCCGGCTCCATCCCGGTTCCATCCCTCTTCTATCCCCGGCTCCATCTCGGCCCCATCCCGGTTCCATCCCCGGCCCCATCTCGGTTCCATTCCCGGCTCCATCCCGGTTCCATCCCGGTTCCATCCCGGCTCCATCCCGGTCCCATCCCGGTTCCATCCCGGCTCCATCCCGGCTCCATCCCGTTTCTATCCCGGTTCCATCCCGGCCCCATCCCGGTCCAATCCCGGTTCCATCTCAGCCCCATCCAGGTCCCATCCAGCCCCATCCCAATTCCATCCCGGTTCCCTCCTGGCTCCATCCCGGTTCAATCCCGGCATCATCCCCGTCTCCATCCTCGGCTTTTTCCGGGTTCCATTCCCGGTTCCATCCCCGGCTCCATCCCGGCTCCATCCCGGTCCCATCCCGGATCCATCCCGGCTCCATCCCGTTTCTATCCCGGTTCCATCCCGGCTCCATCCCGGTTCCATCCCGGATCCATTCCCGGCTCCATCCCGTTTCTATCCCGGTTCCATCCCGGCCCCATTCCGGTCCAATCCCGGTTCCATCCCGGCCCCATCCCGGTCCCATCCCGGCTCTTTCCCGGGTCACTCTCGCTTCTATCCCGGCTCCATCCCGATTCCTCCCGCGGGACGCGAAATCTTCGGGAAAACGAGGGCGGCAAGGGTGGGAGTTGGAGCTGAGGGGAGCGGGAGAAGGGATGGAGGAGGAAAAGGAGGAGGAGGAGAAAAAGGAGGAGGAAGAGGAGGAGGAAGGGTTCGCTGCCCGCGGACCCCGCCCAGCCCCGAGTGCGGGAAGGGCTCCGAGCGCTGCCCCAGCTCCGTGCCCCGTGCGGGGATCCGCGCCTGCGATCCCCGCTGAGCCCCGGCGGGCCGAGCCCGGTGATCCGGGCTGGGGACACACCGGGCTGGGGACTCCGACCCTTCCTGGCTCCCCGCGGACACCGGGATGAAGGCCGGGGGAGCCCCGCTCGGCTTCCTGCTCCTCTTCCTCATCCCTCCCACCCCTGATCCCGCCCGTCCTCGCTGGGATTCATCGTCCCTCCCGCAGCTCCGCCTTCCTCATCCCGCCTCCTCCTCCTCCTCCTCCTCCTCCTCCTCCTCGTCCATCCCTCCGTCCCCCTCCCTTGTCCCACAGCCGTCCCCTCGCCCCCCCGGACTCCTCCCCAGCGCCCCCCAAGAAACGGCCCCGGCGCCAACTGGGAAGCTTTATTGGGAGCGCTGGGAGCGGGCGGGCGGGGGCAGAGCGCCAGCGGGGCTGGGGGGGACACGCGACCCCCCCAAAATCGCCGCGGGGACGGAGCGGGGGGTCCCGGCCGGGCCCGAGGCCGCGGGGAGCGGCTGCGGCCGCCGGCGGCTCAGGAGCTCTGCGGGCAGAGAAAAGGGGGTGAGCCCGGGCCGGGGGCCCCGGGGGGAGCGCGGCCGCTCCGGCCCGGGGGGGACACGACCCCCGGCACCCCCCCGGACCTTCTTGCGCAGGTAGAAGCCGAGCCCCAGCGCCAGGAAGACCGAGCCCAGGACGAAGCCCCCGATGCCCGTCAGCATCTTGCTGCGGGCGGCGTCCGGCGGCATCTCTGGGGGGGCGCGGGGCTCAGCACCCCCAAAACCTCGCACGGACACCCCGAGCCCCTCCCGCCGCCCTCCCGCTCGGCCCCCCTGAACCCAGCCCGGCCGGGACCCCCCGAAACCTCCCCCCGACCCCTGCCAGGAACACCCGGCACCCCCAAACTCCCTCCCAGTAAATCCCAGAACCCAAAAAATCCTTCCCAGTTACACCCGGCACCCCCAAACCCCCTCCCAGTAAATCCCAGAACCCAAAAAATCCTTCCCAGCCACACCCGGCACCACCAAACCCCCTCCCAGTAAATCCCAGAACCCAAAAAATCCTTCCCAGCCACACCCAGCAGCCCCAAAACTCCTCATAGTGCCCACCAGCACCCCAAAAGTCCGTCCCAGTAAATCCCAGCACACCAAAACTCTCTCCCAGTAACTCCCAGTATCCCCAAATCCCATCTCTGTTACTTCCAGCATAACCAAACCTCCTCCCAGTCACACCCAGCACCCCAAACCGTTTCCCAGTTTAAAAGAGTGACCCCAAACCCTTTCCCAGTCACACCCGGCACCCCCAAACCCATTCCCAGTTAAACAGAGTGACCCCAAACCCCCTCCCAGTCACACCCAGCACCCCCAATCCCATTCCCAGTTAAACAGAGTGACCCCAAACCCTTTCCCAGTCACACCCAGCACCCCCAAACCCCCTCCCAGCGCCCACCAGCACCCCCCCAACCCCACCCCCCCCTCCCCAGCGCCCCCCGAAGCCCTTGCCAGCCCTCCCCCAGCCCCCAGCCCCTCTCCCAGTTGCCGGCCGGCTCTCTCCAGCTGCCTCCCAGTGGCTCCCAGCCCCCGGCCGTGGCTCCGGCCCGGCCCCAGCGGCTCCCCCGTACCCCAGTGGCGGCTCAGGGGCTGCTCCAGGCTGCCGTGCTCCACCTGGCAGGTGTAGGTGAGCCCGCGCCGGGGGGGGGTTTCCAGCAGCACCAGCAGCTGGTAGGTCCAGTCCCCGTTGGGGACCACGTCGGTGGCCACCACGTGCTCCGAGAGCTCCTGCTGGCCCTGGAACCACCTCACCTGGATCGGGGCAGGGTAGAAATCCAGCACGGAGCAGAGCAGGCGGCCGGGGCCGGGCTGGGAGCTCGAGGGCACCAGCGAGATGGACACGCTGGGGGGCACTGGGAGAGAGAGAGCGGGGACGGGCTGGGATCAGCTGGGGGGCGCTGGGAGAGAGAGGGGAGGGGTGGGGAGGGGTTGGGAGGGACTGGGAGGGACTGGGGGGGACTGGGAGGGACTGGGGGGGACTGGGAATGGATTGGGATGGACTGGGAATGGATTGTGAGGGACTGGGAATGGACTGGGAGGGATTGGGAGGGACTGGGGATGGATTGGGAGTGACGGGGAATGGATTGGGATAGACTGGGAGGGACTGGGAATGGACTGGGAGGGATTTGGCATGGACTGGGACGGACTGGGAATGGATTGTGAGGGACTGGGAATGGACTGGGAATGGACTGGGAGGGTCTGGGGATGGACTGGGAGGGACTGTAAGGGACTAAGATGGACTGGGTGGGACTGGGGATGGGCTGGGAGGGACTGGGAGCGACTGGGAGGGACTGGGAGCGACTGGGAGGGACTGGGAGGCGCTGGGCGGGACTGGGGCGGCGCGGTCGGGAACTGGGAATGAAGCGCTCGGGCCCCGGGTCTGCCTGGCAACTGGTGACTCATCGGCGGAACGCGCTCTGATTGGCTGAGACGCGTCGGATTTACGCGTCGCTGAATCGGATGCGGATGGGGGAACTGGGAAGGACTGGGATGGACTGGGATGAACTGGGATGGACTGGGAGGGGCTGGGAGAGTTTTGGGGGGGAGTGGAATTGGACTTGGGAAGACTGGAATTGACTGGAAATGGATGGAAGGTGGACTGGGAAGGGACTAGGAATAGACGGGCTGGGACTGGGAATGAGTTGGGGTGGACTGGGATGGAAAAGGTGGGATGGGGAACAGACTGCAAGGGACTGGGATAGACAGAGAATGGACTGGGATTAACTGGGAATGGTCAGAGAATGGACTATGAGAGACTGGGAATGCACTGGGATTGGACTGGGAATGGACTGGATGGGATTGGAAATGGGCTGGGTTGCTAAAGCAGGGACAGAGGATGGAGTGGGAGGGATTTTGAGGGACTGGGAGCCCCCGGGGATGGGCCCAGGGAGGGCTGAGGGCTCCGGGCCGATTCCCAGGGAGGTTTCGAGGGGCTCCGGGGTCGTTGGCAGGGCCGGGCCCGAGGGGACACGCTCTGCCCCGCGCTCACCTCGGCGCTCCGTAATGAACGGGGTTAACTCCTGGCGGTTGGGCCGGCAGTAATTGTCCACTTGACCCCGTTTGTACCCTATTATTTCCGGGTTGTTGTTCCTGTACCGGGCCTGTTTCTCCCCAAAGGGGGTGAACCCCACGAACTCCCCCACGTCGCTGTCGAACATCAGGTACGGCTGCCGGTTGTAGATTTGTGTCTCCACGAACCTCACCTTCTCCGTGCCGTTCGTGAAGTGACACTCGGAGGTAAACATGTGCTGGAACACCTCTGTGGGTGCAGGACCCAGCTCAGGTGTTGCCCCCAGCACCCCCAGCCCCCCGGGGCCCACCCCGCACCCCCACCCCGCACCCCCTGTGCCCCACGGCCGCCCTGGGACCCTCCTGCCCGCGCTGCCGCTTCCTCTTTGTCCCCTTCCCCAGTTCCCCTTCCGCATCCTCTCCCCTCCCGCCTCCGGCCGCGCCCCGAAATCACTTCGGGGCTCCCGAATTTTTCCATTTCCCACCCATTTTAACACCGCTCCCCCATCCCCAGCCCCTCGGGCTCGGGTTTGGGGTGCCCCCTCCCCATTTCCCCCTTCCCCACCCTCCCCACCGCTCCGCCCCCTCCCCGCTCACCCGAGAGCTCCGCGCCCGCAGCCGGGGCGGCTCCCAGCGCCACCAGTGCCACCAGCACGGCCCCGGCTGCCGCCCCGAGCCCCATGGCCAGCGCCGCACCGGGACCCCCGGCCCCGCAGCTTTAGGGGCGCGCTCCCTGATTGGTGGGGCGTGGTTTTTGGCCGAGCTTTGATTGGCTGCGCCGTTTTTTGGGTCCTTTGTAACGCACCGAGGAGTTTTTCGCCCGCTCCGATTGGCCGGTTCCGTTCGCAGCCCGATTTTCAGACGCTCTGCCCAGCAACCGATGACTCATCAACAACTCCCGCTCTGATTGGCTGGAATTTCTCAGGGCGCTCGCTTTTCGAAGGCTCTACCCGGCAACCGGTGAGGCAATAAACGCCCCGCGCTCCCATTGGCTGCGGCGCGTCCTGCCCGCGCTCTGATTGGCTGAGGGGTTTCGGGCCGCCGCAGCCCCGGGTGGGTTTTTGGGCAGGGGGAGCCTTGGGGCGGGGGCGGGGATGGGGGGCGGGATGTGCCGGGACAGCCAATCAGAGCCGTTCTTTGCGCGTTTCACCCCAATTTTTGGGGCGCTGCGCTCGGACAGAATTTCCTGATCCCATCCCTTTGTCCCTCTCCACATTTGGAACAAAATTTGCCGAACTAGCGGTCAACAAAAGCTTAAACTCTTAATGGAATGATTGTAAAATTATATTAATTAAATTACAATGGCATTTTTATATAACAACATCTTATTAGAAATTATTAATATAATATTATACTGTTAATATATAATTATACCAAATTTATACATACTATAATAAAATATTACGGTGTTCTAAATTTTACATGTATTATTTTTAAAACGTATTAAATATATTTTTAAAAATTATTACAATATTATTAACTAGGGGTGAGCGCCCCAGGTTATTATATCCTCCAGCCCAGGTCGAGCTCTGCAGCTCTCCGCGTGTTTTGTGCCCATAAAAACCCCAAACCACCAGGATTCAGCCCAAATCCAGCTCTGGGGTCCCTCAGGCTCCGAGCATCCCCTCCCCACCCCTGGAACCCTCCCGGTGACCCCCAGAGATTTTGGGGCTCTCTCCCGGAATCTGCGAGCTGCGAACCCCCCCAAGGGAAAATCCCGGCCCGGGGACCCCCCGAGGGATTTGGGGCGAGCTCCCCCTCCCCGCTGGCTGCGGGATTTGGGGAGGGGGCGATGCTGCCGGGGCCGGGGGCTGCGGCTGCTATGGGGGGGCTGGGGAAGCGCGGGGTTCCGGGGCTGCTCCTCTTCCTCCTCCTCCTCCTCCTCCTCCTCCTGCTCCTGCTCCTCCTCATCCTCCGGCTCATCCTCTCCGGCTGCTCCTCTTCCTCCCTCCTTCCTCTTTCCCGTTTCTCCTCCTCCTCCTCCTCCTCCGTCCCTTCTCCCGCTCCCCCCGGGCCCAGCGCCCCCCGTTGTTCCCCCTCGTTTTCCCGGGGCCGTCGCGTCCCACGGGAGGAGCCGGGACGGAACAGGGCCAGGACATGTGGGACAGGGCCTGTGACATATGTGACATAGCTAGGACATGTGGGATGTGGCCAGTGACATGTGTGACATGACCTGTGACATGTGGGACAGGGCCAGTGACATGTGGGACACGGCCAGTGACATGTGGGACACGGCGAGGGACATGTGGGGACATGGGCAGTGACATGTGTGAACTGGCCAGTGACATGTGGGACATGACCTGTGACATGTGGGACACGGCCAGGACATGTGGGACACGGCCAGTGACATGTGGGACATGGCCAGTGACATGTGGGACGTGGCCAGTGACATGGGGGACATGGCCAGTGACATGTGGGGACATGGCCAGTGACATGTGGGACATGGCCAGTGACATGTGGGGACATGGCCAGTGACATGTGGGACGTGGCCAGTGACATGTGGGACGTGGCCAGTCACATTTAGGGACAATTTGGGACGCGGCCATGGCCGGTGCCATGGGGGGCCTCGCAAGGGATGTGGGGGACGCTGGCTTGGAGGGAGTTGGGGGCTCAAGGCCGGGACTTGGGGCTCGCTGACGCCTTTGGGGAGCCCCGGCCGAGCGGCTCCGGCCGCGCTGGGAGACCCTGGCAGAGTTCTGGGGCAGCGGCGACCCCAAACCTCAGGGATTCCGCCCCAAAAATAGCAGCCAGGAGCCGCCCGGGGTGAGGGAAAGGGGGGATGTGACCCCCGGCGTGAGCAGGAGGGGCTGGAACCCCCAAAGCCGAGCGTGGGGGGCAGAAGTGGGGCTGGGGAGGCAGAGGGAGAGGGGTGGGAGAGGGCGGGGAGAGACTGGCCGGGACCCCCAAACAGTGCGGGAGGGAGCTGGGACCCCCGAATTGCGATGGGAGAGGCGACCCCCGTCCTTCCTCACCCCGACTTCTCCTCTTCTCCGGGGAGTTCCCCTGCTCCTTCCTCCTCCTCCTCCTCCTCGTCCATCCCTCCGTCCCCCTCCCTTGTCCCACAGCCGTCCCCTCGCCCCCCCGGACCCCTCCCCAGCGCCCCCCAAGAAACGGCCCCGGCGCCAACTGGGAAGCTTTATTGGGAGCGCTGGGAGCGGGCGGGCGGGGGCAGAGCGGCAGCGGGGCTGGGGGGGACACGCGACCCCCCCAAAATCGCCGCGGGGACGGAGCGGGGGGTCCCGGCCGGGCCCGAGGCCGCGGGGAGCGGCTGCGGCCGCCGGCGGCTCAGGAGCTCTGCGGGCAGAGAAAAGGGGGTGAGCCCGGGCCGGGGGCCCCGGGGGGAGCGCGGCCGCTCCGGCCCGGGGGGGACACGACCCCCGGCACCCCCCCGGACCTTCTTGCGCAGGTAGAAGCCGAGCCCCAGCGCCAGGAAGACCGAGCCCAGGACGAAGCCCCCGATGCCCGTCAGCATCTTGCTGCGGGCGGCGTCCGGCGGCATCTCTGGGGGGGCGCGGGGCTCAGCACCCCCAAAACCTCGCACGGACACCCCGAGCCCCTCCCGCCGCCCTCCCGCTCGGCCCCCCTGAACCCAGCCCGGCCGGGACCCCCCGAAACCTCCCCCGACCCCTGCCAGGAACACCCGGCACCCCCAAACTCCCTCCCAGTAAATCCCAGCACCCAAAAAATCCTTCCCAGCCACACCCGGCACCCCCAAACTCCCTCCCAGTAAATCCCAGTACCCAAAAAATCCTTCCCAGTCACACCCGGCACCCCCAAACTCCCTCCCAGGAAATCCCAGCACTCCGAAACTCTCTCCCAGTAATTCCCACTACCCTGAAAATGCTTCCCAGTTCATCCCACCACCCCCAAACCTCCTCCCAGTCACACCCAGCCCCCCCAAACCCGATCCCAGTTAAAACCAGCACCTCCAAACCCCCTCCCAATAAATCCCAGCACCCAGAAAATCCCTCCCAGTTCATCCAAGCTTCCCCAAATTCGATCCCAGTCACACCCAGCACCCCCAAACCCATTCCCAGTTAAACAGAGTGACCCCAAACCCCCTCCCAGTCACACCCAGCACCCCCAAACCCATTCCCAGTTAAACAGAGTGACCCCAAACCCTTTCCCAGTCACACCCGGCACCCCCAAACCCATTCCCAGTTAAACAGAGTGACCCCAAACCCCCTCCCAGTCACACCCGGCACCCCCAATCCCATTCCCAGTTAAACAGAGTGACCCCAAACCCCCTCCCAGTCACACCCAGCACCCCCAAACCCATTCCCAGTTAAAGAGAGTGACCCCAAACCCCCTCCCAGTCACACCCAGCACCCCCAAACCCATTCCCAGTTAAACAGAGTGACCCCAAACCCCCTCCCAGTCACACCCAGCACCCCCAAACCCCCTCCCAGCGCCCACCAGCACCCCCCCAACCCCACCCCCCCTCCCCAGCGCCCCCCGAAGCCCTTGCCAGCCCTCCCCCAGCCCCCAGCCCCTCTCCCAGTTGCCGGCCGGCTCTCTCCAGCTGCCTCCCCGTGGCTCCCAGCCCCCGGCCGTGGCTCCGGCCCGGCCCCAGCGGCTCCCCCGTACCCCAGTGGCGGCTCAGGGGCTGCTCCAGGCTGCCGTGCTCCACCTGGCAGGTGTAGGTGAGCCCGCGCCGGGGGGGGGTTTCCAGCAGCACCAGCAGCTGGTAGGTCCAGTCCCCGTTGGGGACCACGTCGGTGGCCACCACGTGCTCCGAGAGCTCCTGCTGGCCCTGGAACCACCTCACCTGGATCGGGGCAGGGTAGAAATCCAGCACGGAGCAGAGCAGGCGGCCGGGGCCGGGCTGGGAGCTCGAGGGCACCAGCGAGATGGACACGCTGGGGGGCACTGGGAGAGAGAGAGCGGGACGGGCTGGGATCAGCTGGGGGGGCTGGGAGAGAGAGGGGAGGGGTGGGGAGGGGCTGGGAGGGACTGGGAGGGATTGGGAGGGACTGGGGATGGACTGGGAATTGACTGGGATGGACTGGGAGGGAGTGGGAATGGATTAGGAGGGACTGGGAGGGACTGGGAGGGATTGGGAGGGACTGGGAGGGACTGGGATGGACTGGGAGGGACTGGGAGGGACTGGGATGGACTGCGAGGGACTGGGAGGGACTGTGAGGGACTGGGGGGGACCGGGAGGGACTGGGGGGGGACCGGGAGGGACTGGGAATGGACTGGGAGGGACTGGGAATGGACTGGAGATGGACTGGGAGGGACTGGGAGGGAGTGGGAGGGACTGGGAGGGAGTGGGAGGGACTGGGAGGGACTGGGAATGAAGTGGGGATGTACTGGGAGGGACTGGGAATGGAATGGGAGGGAGTGGGAGGGACTGGGAGGGACTGGGAATGGAGTGGGGATGTACTGGGAGGGACTGGGAATGGATTTGCAGGGACTGGGATTGGAATTGTGTGGGACTGGGAATGGACTGGGCTGGATGATGAGGAACTGTGAATAGACTGGGATTGGCTGTGAATAGACTGGGAATGTATTGGGATGCACCGGGCATGGATTGGGAATGGAGTGGAAGGGACTGGGAATGGACTGGGATGGACTGGGAGGGACTGGGAGGGACTGGAATGGACTGGGAGGGACTGGGAATGGATTGGGATGAAGTGGGAGGGATTGGGAGGGTCTGGGAGGGATTGGGAGGGATAAGGGAGGGACTGGGAATAGACTGGAATGGACTGGGAGGGACTGGGGATGGATTGGGAGGGACTGGGAGGGACTGGGGATGGACTGGGAGGGACTGGGAATGGATTGGGAGGGACTGGGAGGGACTGGGATGGCTTTGGGATGTACTGGGAGGGATTGGGAATGGACTGGGGATGGATTGGGAATGGACTGGGAGGGACTGGGAGGGACTGGGAGGGCACAGGGAGCCCCCGGGGATGGGCCCAGGCAGGGCTGAGGGCTCCGGGCCGATTCCCAGGGAGGTTTCGAGGGGCTCCGGGGCCGTTGGCAGGGCCGGGCCCGAGGGGACACGCTCTGCCCCGCGCTCACCTCGGCGCTCCACGCTGAACGGGGCGTCAACCTGGTAGTTGTGCCGGCAGTACGTGTCCACTCCACCTCGTCTCTCCTCCATCAATTCCGGGTCGCTGTTCCAGTCCCTGGCCCACTTCTCCCCAAGGGGGGTGAACCCCACGTGCTCCCCCACGTCGCTGTCGAACATCACGAACTGCAGCCGGTTGTAGATGTACCTGTCCACCAACCTCACCTTCTCCGTGCCGTTCGTGAAGTGACACTCGGAGATAAACATGAACTGGAACACCCCTGTGGGTGCAGGACCCATCTCAGGGGGTGCCCCCAGCACCCCCAGCACCCCCAGCCCCCCGGGGCCCACCCCGCACCCCCACCCCGCACCCCCTGTGCCCCACGGCCGCCCTGGGACCCTCCTGCCCGCGCTGCCGCTTCCTCTTTGCCGCCCTTCCCCCAGTTCCCCTTCCGCATCCTCTCCCCTCCCGCCTCCGGCCGCGCCCCGAAATCACTTCGGGGCTCCCGAATTTTCCCCTTTCCCACCCATTTTAACACCACTCCCCCGATCCCCAGCCCCTCGGGCTCGGGTTTGGGGTGCCCCCTCCCCATTTCCCCCTTCCCCAGCCTCCCCACCGCTCCGCCCCCTCCCCGCTCACCCGAGAGCTCCGCGCCCGCAGCCGGGGCGGCTCCCAGCGCCACCAGTGCCACCAGCACGGCCCCGGCTGCCGCCCCGAGCCCCATGGCCAGCGCCGCACCGGGACCCCCGGGACCAGCCGCGCTGCACTGCGGGAACCAGCGCGGAGCGCCGCGGGGTCATTAGGGACGCGCTCCCTGATTGGTCGGCCGTGGTTTTCGGCTTCGCTTTGATTGGCTGCAACTTTTTTCGGCTCCTCCACGATTGGCCGGGCTGTTTTTCCCGCGCTCCGATTGGCCGGTTCCGTTCGGAGCCCGATTTTCAGGCGCTCTGCCCAGCAACCGATGACTCATCGGCGCGCCGCGCTCCGATTGGCTGGAATTTTCTGAGGAGCGCGCTTTTCCCCAGCCTCTACCCGGCAACCGGTGACGCGCCGCCCGCGCCGCGCTCCCATTGGCCGGGCGCTTTTTGGGGTGCCGCTGCCCCGCTCCCGGTGCCCCCAGTCGGGCGCCGCTTTCCCGGGAGCAGCTCCGGCCCTCGGCCGCGTCGCGGAGCCCGGGGCGCCATGGCCGGAGCGCGGAGCGTGCCCCGGCTGCTGCCGCTGCTGGCGCTGAGCCTGCCCGCGCTCTGGGGGCTCCCAGGTGGGGCTGGGGGCTCCCGGGGCCGCGGGCTGGGGGTGCGGGCTTGGGGGGTGGGAGTCAAGGGGTTAAAGGGGTCTCAGCCCATTTTGGGGGGTTTTGGGGGGTTTTTGGGGGTTTTGGGGGGTTTTTGGGGGATTTGGGGGGTTTTGGGGGGGTTTTTGGGGGGTTTTGGGGAAGGGCGTGGTCCCCCAGATGGTTTTTTGGGTTTTTTTCCTCCTTTTTTTGGAGATTTTGGGGGTTGGGTGTGGCCGAGTTCCTCTTTTTCCAGGATTTTGGGGGGCTGGGATTGGCCAAACCCCCCTGTACCCAAAATTTTGGGGGCTGGGATTGGCCAAACCCCCCTGTACCCAAAAGTTTGGGGGGCTGGGATTGGCCAAACCCCCCTGTACCCAAAATTTTGGGGGGCTGGGATTGGCCAAACCCCCCTGTACCCAAAATTCTGGGGGCTGGGATTGGCCAAACCCCCCTGTACCCAAAATTTTGGGGGGCTCTGATTGGCCAAACCCCCCTGTACCCAAAATTTTGGGAACTGAGAATACCCAAATCCTATTTTTCCAGGATTTTGGGGGTCTAGGATTGCCCAAACCCCCCTGTACCCAAAATTTTGGGGGTCTAGGATTGCCTAAACCCCCCTGTACCCAAAATTTTGGGAACTGAGAACTCCCAAATCCTCTTTTTCCCGGATTTTGGGGGGCTGGGATTGGCCAAACCCCCCTGTACCCAAAATTTTGGGGGTCTGGGATTGGCCAAACCCCCCTGTACCCAAAATTTTGGGGGTCTGGGATTGGCCAAACCCCCCTGTACCCAAAATTTTGGGGGGCTGGGATTGGCCAAACCCCCCTGTACCCAAAATTGTGGGGGGCTGGGATTGGCCAAAACCCCCTGTACCCAAAATTTTGGGAACTGAGAACTCCCAAATCCTCCTTTTCCAGAATTTTGGGGGGCTGGGATTGGCCAAACCCCCCTGTACCCAAAATTTTGGGAACTGAGAACTCCCAAATCCTCTTTTTCCAGGATTTTGGGGGGCTGGGATTGGCCAAACCCCCCGTACCCAAAATTTTGGGGGGCTGGGATTGGCCAAACCCCCCTGTACCCAAAATTTTGGGGGGCTGGGATTGGCCAAACCCCCCTGTACCCAAAATTTTGGGAACTGAGAATTCCCAAATTCTCTTTTTCCAGAATTTTTGGGGGGCTGGGATTGGCTAAACCCCCCTGTACCCAAAATTTTGGGAACTGAGAACTCCCAAATCCTCTTTTTCCCGGATTTTGGGGGGCTGGGATTGGCCAAACCCCCCTGTACCCAAAATTTTGGGGGGCTGGGAGTGCCCAACCCCCCTGTACCCAAAATTTGGGGAACTGAGAATTCCCAAATCCTCTTTTCTCGGGATTTTTGGGCTCTGAAAGTGCCCAAATCCCAATTTTCCCACGATTTTGGGGACCTGGGAGTGCCCAGACCCCCCTGTACCCAAAATTTGGGGATCTGAGAATTCCAAAATCTTCTTTTTCGAGAAGTTTGGGGATCTAAAAGTGCCCAAATCCCAAATTTTCCCCAATTTTGGGCATCTGCAAGTGCCCAGACCCCCCTGTACCCAAAATTTGGGGTATTGGGAATTCCCAAATCCCACTTTTTCAGCATTTTTGGGGTCTGGGGGTTCCCAAAAATCCAATTTTTTGTCGATTTTTGGGGTCTGGGCGTGCCCAACCCCCCTGTACCCAAAATTTGGGGAACTCAAAATTCCCATTTCCTCATTTTCCACAATTTTGGGGTTCTGAGAATTCCCAAATCCCAAATTTTTCGCGATTTTGGGGATCTGGAAGTGCCTAAATCCCAATTTTTCAGGATTTTTGGAGTCTGGGGTTGCCCAAAAATCCGATTTTTTTGTGGATTTTTGGAGTTTGGTAGTGCCCAACCCCCCCTGTACCCAAAATTTGGGGAACTGAGAATTCCCAAATCCTCTTTTCCCGGGTGTTCTAATGCATAAAATTAGAATAAAATATGAATATTTAAATTGCGGTCAGATTTCATTATAATAAAATCAGGAGAATATTCAAAATTCGATGGAATTTTATAATTTTTCCTCCCCCTCCTCTTCCTCCTCCCCCCGCGCTGGGCCCCGCCGGGATCTGCCCAGCAACCGCTGACTCATCGGCGCTGCGCGATCTGATTGGCTGATGCTCTCCCGCGCCCCTCTGTGATTGGCTGATTTTTACCCGCCCTTCTTTCGGTGTGTGGGGAGGGGGAATTTTCCCGCGGGATGATCCCAAAAAAATCCCCAAAATTTGGGATTTTCCAACCCCTCGGGATGGGTTTGGGAGCTTGGGGGGATCCCAAATATTCCCTTAATCCGCGAATTCGCAAAAAAATGGCAGAAAGACCCCAAAAAATGGCAGAAAAATCGGTGAGAACCCCAAAAATTCCGGAAAAATTCCCCCAAAAATTCCCCCAAAAAATTTCCAAAATCCCCCAAAATTCAAAATTATTCCTAAAAATCCCCCCAAAATCCCCTAAAAAACCCGCAAAATCCCAAATTATTCCCAAAAATCAACCCCCAAAAATTCCCCCAAAAAATGCCCCAAAAATTCAAAATTATTCCTGAAACTCCCCCTAAAAAATTCTCAATAATTCCCTAAAAAATCCCCCAAAATGTCCCAAATATTCCCCAAAATCCTCAAAAAAATCTCCAAAAATCCCCAAAAAATTCCCACGCACAAAATCCCTCAAAAAATTCCCAAAAATCCCCAAAAAATCCCCGAAAATGCCCCAAAAATTCAAAATTATTCCCAAAAATCCCCCAAAAAATGCCCTAAAAAATCCCAAAATATTCCCAAAAATCCCCTAAAAAAACCCCCAAATTCCCAAAATTTTCCCCAAATCCCAAAACTGCGGAGCCTTTTTGCAATAATATTTTCTTTATTTACACCTTGCAAGAATTCCAAAGGATTTTTCGGTTTTTTTGGGTTTTTTTTCCGGCTTTTTTTGGGTTTTTTTTTCGCTTTTTTTTTTGTAGGAAAACAAAAAAAATTCCGAACCCGCGAATCCTAAAAGGGCGACGGGGAGGGAGGAGAAATTTGGGGAAAATTGGGGAAATTTGGGGGGAAAATTGGGGGAAAATTGGGGGAAATTCAGGAAAAAATCCCAGAAAAAAAAAAGAGAAAATTTGGAGAAAATGGAGAAAAAATTGGGGGAAAATTGAGAAAAATTGGGGGGAAATTGGGGAAATGTTGGAGAAAAATTTGGAGAAAATTCTGGAAAAAATTGAGAAAATTTGGAGAAAATTTGGGGGAAATTGGGGAAATTTTCGGGAATAATTTGGGGGAAATTAAGGAAAAGATTCGGGAAAAATTGGGGGAAAATTGAGAAAAATCTGGTGAAAATTTGGGGGAAAATTGAGAAAAATGTGGAGAAATTTTGGGGGGGAAATTGGGGAAAATTCGGGAAAAATTTAGAACATTTGGGGGAAATTGAGAAAAATTTGGGGGAAAATTGCAAAAAATTTGGAGAAAAATTGGGGTAAATTGGGGAAATTTTGGGAGGAAAATTGGGGAAAATCCGGATGAAATTTGGGGGAAAATTGGGAAAAATTTAGAAAAACTTGGGGGGAAAATTGAGAAAAATTTGGAGAAAATTTGGGGTAAACTGGGGAAATTTTGGGAGGAAAATTGGGGAAAAGTCTGGAGAAATTTTGGGGAAAATTGAGAAAAAAGTGGAGAAAATTTGGGGGAAACTGGGGAAATTTTGGGAAAATTCCAGAAAAAAATTGAGAACATTTGGGGGAAAATTGAGAACAAACTGGGGGAAAATTGAGGGAATTTTGGAAAAACTCAGGGGAAAATAGAAAAAAAATTGGAGGAAATTTTTGGGAAATTTTGGGAAAATTGGGGAGAAAAAAGAGAAAATTTGGGGTAAAATTGAGGAAAATTTGGGGTAAAATTGAGAAAGATGTGGAGAAAATTTGGGAGGAAAATTGGGTAAAAACAGGGAAAAAAATTGTGAAATATTCGGAGAAAAATAAGGAAAAATCTGGGAAAAAAATTGGGGAAAATTTGAGAAATATTTGGAGAAAATTTGGGGGAAAACTGAAAAAAATTGGGAAAAATTTCCCCATTTTTTCCCCTCGGAATTCGAATTTTTTACCAAAATTTCTCTTTTTATTTCCTGGAAATTTCAATTTTTATTCTCAAAATTCCTCATTTTTCCCATTTTTTCCTGGAATTTTTGGGGGGGAATTTTTTCCAGGAATTCCACCCAAAAATTCTCTTTTTATTCCACAATTCCCCCCCTAAAAATTCCCATTTCCCCCCTGATTTTTACCTTTTTTTTGGAAATTTTTTCTTTTTTTTTTCCCCAGGAATTTTTCAATTTTTCCAGGATTTTTTTCTGGTGATCTTTTCCAGGAATTCCACCAAAAATTCTCTTTTTATTCCACAATTCCCCCTGAATTTTTGAGAAAATCCCCCCAAAATTCCCATTTTCCTCCCAATTTTCCCCCCAAAAAATCCCATTTTCCCCCCCAATTTTTACCTTTTTTACTGGGAATTTTCCCGTTTTTTTCCGGCAATTTTTCAGTTTTTTTCCAGGAATTTTTTCCGTGAATTTTTTCCAGGAATTCCACCAACAATTCTCTTTTATTTCACAATTTCCTCCATTTTCCCCCAAAAAATCCCATTTTCCCCCCAATTTTTCACCTTTTTTCCGGGAAGTTTTCTGGTTTTTCCGGGATTTTTTTCACGTTTTTCCGCCCAAGAATTTTTTCCGAGAATTTTTCCGGGAATTCCACAATCCTCCCCCTTTTCCCCCAAAAAACTCCTATTTTCCCCCCAATTTTTTACCTTTTCTCAGTGAAATTTTCAGTTTTTTTCTGGGAATTCTTCAGTTTTTTCCAGGAATTTCTTTCCCGGGAATTTTTTCCATAAATTCCACCAAAAATCCTCTTTTCATTCCGCAATCCCCCCCGACTTTTTGCGAAAACCCCCCCAAAAAATCCCGTTTTTCCCCCGGTTTTTCGCCTTTTTTCCGGGATTTTTTCAGTTTTTTTTCCGGGATTTTTTTTTTTTTTCCTCGCGGGGTTTTTCCGGGAATTTTTTCCGGGAATTCAGGCGGAGTCGGAGTCGCTGGTGTCGGAGGAGGAGGAGGAGGAGGAGGAGGAGGAAGAGTCGGAGCTGGAGCTGGAGGCGCTGAGCCGCGACGCCGCCGCCGCCGCCGACTCCGGCTTCTCGTTGGCTGCGGGGAAAAATGGGGAAATTAGGGAAAAATCGGGAAAAAATTGGGAAAAAATATGGGGGAAATACGGGGGGAATATGGGGGAAAATTTGGGGGAAATATGGGGGAAATTCGGGAAAAATTGGTAATAAAATCGCGGAAAATACGGGGAAAATTTGGGGAAAATATGGGGAAAAATGGGAAAAATCAGGGAAAAATCGGGAAAAAATTGGGAAAAATAGGGGGAAATATGGGGGGAAATATGGGGGGAAGTGGGGAGGAAATTGGGGAAAATATGGGGAAAATTCGGGGAAAATTGGTAATAAAATCGCGGGAAATACTGGGAAAATATTTGGAAAAATTTGGGGGAAATGGGGGAAAAACTGGGAAAAATTGGGAAAAACAGGGGAAAATATGGGGGGAAATATGGGGGGAAATGGGGGGGAAATTGGGAAAAATTTGGGGGAAATATGGGGGAAATTCGGGAAAAATTGGTAATAAAATCGCGGAAAATACGGGGAAAAATGGGAAAAATCAGGGAAAAATCGGGAAAAAATTGGGAAAAATAGGGGAAAATATGGGGGGAAATACGGGGGAAGTGGGGAGGAAATTGGGAAAAATTTGGGGGAAATACGGGGAAAATTGGTAATAAAATCGCGGGAAATACGGGGAAAATATTGGGGAAAATATGGGGGGAAATGGGGGAAAATTGGGGAAAATACTGGGAAAATTTGGGGGAAATGGGGGGGCATTGGGAAAAATTTGGGGGAAATATGGGGAAAATTCGGGAAGAATTGGTAATAAAATCGCGGAAAATACGGGGAAAATATTGGGAAAAATTAGGGAAAAATCGGGAAAAAACTGGGAAAAATAGGGGAAAAATGGGGGGAAATATGGGGGGAAATATGGGGGGAAATGGGGGGAAATTGGGAAAAATTGGTAATAAAATTGTGGAAAATACGGGGAAAATTTGGGGAAAATATGGGGGGAAATTGGGAAAAATTGGGGTAAATATGGGGAAAATAATGGGAAAAATTTGGGGGAAATGGGGGAAAAATTGGGGAAAAATTGGGAAAAATTTGGGGGAAATGGAGGAAAAATTGGGGAAAAAATTGGGAAAAATTTGGGGGAAAAATTGGGGGAAATTGGGGGAAAATTGGGGGAAAATTCGGTAAAAATTGGTAATAAAATTGCGGAAAATACGGGGAAAATTTGGGGAAAATATGGGGGGAAATTGGGAAAAAATTGGGCAAAATCGGGGAAATATGGGGGGAAATACGGGGGAAGTGGGGGGGAAATTGGGAAAAATTTGGGGGAAATATGGGGGAAATTGGTAATAAAATAGCGGAAAATATGGGGAAAATTTGGGGAAAATTTGGGGAAAATATTGGGAAAAATTTGGGGGAAATGGGGGAAAAATTGGGGAAAATTGGGGGAAAATTCAGGAAAAATTGGTAATAAAATCGCGGAAAATATGGGGGAAATTTGGGGAAAATATTGGGAAAAATTTGGGGGAAATGGGGGAAAAATTGGGAAAAATTTTGGGGCAATACGGGAAAAATTAGGGAAAATATGGAGGGAAATGGGGGAAAAGTTGGGAAAAATTTTGGGTAAATATGGGGAAAATATTGGGAAAAATTTGGGGAAATGGGGGAAAAACTGGGAAAAATTTGGGGGAAATGGGGGAAAAATTAGGGAAAATATGGGGGAAATAGGGGAAAATTTGGGGAAAATTGGTAATAAACTCGTGGAAAATATGGGGGGGAAATGGGGGAAAATTGGGAAAAATTTTGGGTAAATATGGGGAAAATTTGGGGAAAATATTGGGAAAAAATTGGGGGAAATATGGGGGAAATTCGGGAAGAATTGGTAATAAAATCGTGGAAAATAGAGGGAAAATATTGGGGAAAATATGGGGGGAAATGGGGGAAAATTGGTAAAAATTGTGAAAAATTGGGGAAAATATCGGGAAAAATATGGGGGGAAATAGGGGGAAGATCAGGAAAATTGGGGAAAAAATGGGGAAATTTGGGGAAAATTTGGGAAAAATCTGGAATAAAATGGGGGAAATATGGGGGGGAAAAATTGGGGAAAATATTGGGAAAATATCAGAGGAAATGGGGGAAAATTTGGGGAAAATTTGTAATAAAATTGCAGAAAATATGGGGAAATTTTGGGAAAAATTGGGGAAATTTTGAGAAAAATATGGGGGAAATTTGGGGAAAAATTGAAGGAAATTTTGGGGGGGGAAAAAAAAAAATTCCAGGTTTTTTCTGGGAATTCAGTTCCCCATCCCACCCAACATCCCCAATTCCAAATCCCCAAATTCCCAAAAATTCTCCAAAAATTCCCTAATTCTGACCATTTTTTGGGATTTTGGGCGGAATTAGAAAAATTCCGATTTCTGGACCCTTTTTTAGGGGTTTTTGTTGGAATTATTCCCAAAAATTCCAATTTCTGCCCCGTTTTTTTTGGGTTTTCAAAATCCCCAAATTCCCAACTCCCAAAATTCCCAAAAATCCCCAAAATTCCCCAATCCTGACCCTTTTTTGGGGGTTTTCTGGCCGAGTTGAACTGCCCGACCCATCCTGAACCCCCAAAACCCCCAATTCCAAATCCCAAAATTCCCAAAAATTCTCCAAAAATTCCAAAATTCTTCACTTTTTTGGGGTTTTTTTTTAATGGAATTACTCACAAAAATTCCAATTTCTGGACCCTTTTTTTGGGGTTTTGGGTGGAATAATTCCCAAAAATTCCAATTTCTGCCCCGTTTTTTTTGGGTTTTCAAAATCCCCAAATTCCCAACTCCCAAAATTTCCCAAATTCCCCATTTCTGACCCTTTTTTGGGGGTTTTTTGGCCGAGTTGAGCTGCCCGCTGACGTCCTGGAGCCGCTTCTCCAATTCCCGTTTTTTCTCCAGCGCCAGCTCCTCTTTCGTCTTCCCCACCGGCTTCTTCAGGGCTGGAAAATTGGGGAAAAATCGGGAAAAATTAGGGAAAATTTGGGAAAAAATTAAGGGAAAATTGGGAGAAAAGTTGGGGAAAATTGGGAAAAAAATTAGGAAAAAATAGGAGGAAAATTGGGGAAAAGTTGAGAAAAAATTCAGGGAAAATTGGGAATATTGCAGAAAAAATCAGGGAATGGGGGGAAATTGGGGGAAAATTGAGGAAAAATCGGGGAAAAATGGGGGAAAATTGGAGAAAAACTGGAAAATTGTGGGAAAAATTGGGGAAAAATTGGGAAAAAATTGGGGAAAAATTGGAAAAAAATTGGGGGAAAATTAGGGGAAATTGGGGAGAATATGGGAAGAATTGGGGGGAAAATTGAGAGAAAACTGGGTAAACTGGGAAAAAATTGGGAGAAAAGTTGGGGAAAATCAGGAGAAAATCTAAGAAAAACTGGGGGAAAAATAGGGGAAAATAGCCAAAAAATCCCCCAAAATCACAAAAAATGGCAAAAAATCCCCAAAAAATCCATGAAATATCACAAAAATGTGCCAATAAACAATCCCCCCAAAATACCTGAAAAATCACAAAAAAATCCCCAAAAAATCCACGAGAAATCATGAAAAAACCCCAAAAAATGGCAAAAAATGTCTGAAAAAATCCCCCAAAAATGGCAAAAAAAATCCCCCAAAAATGGCAAAAAAAATCCCCCAAAAATGGCAAAAAAAATCCCCAAAAAATGGCAAAAAACCCTAAAAAAGTCTCAAAAAAAACCTCCTGAAATGGCAAAAAATCGCACAAAAATCCCTGAAAAATCACAAAGAAATCGCCAAAAAATCTCTCAAGAATGGCAAAAAATCCCCAAAAATTCTCCAAAACATCCCCAAAAAATAGCAAAAAAATCTCCAAAAAACGCCAAAAAATCCACCTAAAAATCCCCAAAAAAATCCCCAAAAAATAGCAAAAAATCCCCCAAAAAACCCCCAAAAAATCCCATTTTCCCCCCAATTCCAAACCCACTCACTCTCGCTGTAGGGCTTGCGGGGTTTCTTCCTGAGGCACGAGAGCACGTAGCGCTCCAGCTCACCTGAGTCCAACACCCCCAAACTACAAAAGACCCCCAAAATACCCCCAAAAATCCCCAAAAAATGGCAAAAAAATCCCCAAAAAACCCCCCCAAAAAAGGCAAAAAATCCTCCAAAAATTAATGAAAAATCCTGAAAAAATCCCCAAAAAAATCCCCAAAAAATAGCAAAAAATCCCCCAAAAATCTCGAAAAAATCCCCAAAAAATCCCCCAAAAATGGCAAAAAAATCCCCAAAAATCCATGAAAAATCACAAAAAAATCCCCCAAAAATCTCCAAAAAATGGCAAAAAATCCCCAAAAAATCCATGAAAAAATCACAAAAAAATCTCCAAAAAATGGCGAAAAATCCCAAAAAAAATCCCAAAAAATGGCAAAAAATCCTCAAAAAATCCCTGAAAAATCCTCAAAAAAATCTCCAAAAAATAGCAAAAAATCCCCAAAAAATGGCAAAAAATCCCTATAAAATCTCGAAAAAAACCCCAAAAAATCCCAAAAATTCCCCAAAAACCCCCAAAATGGAATTTGCACTCACTCTCGCTGTAGGGCTTGCGGGGTTTCTTCCTGAGGCACGAGAGCACGTAGCGCTCCAGCTCGCCTGAATCCAACATCCCCAAACTACAAAATACCCCCAAAATACCCCCAAAAATCCCCAAAAAATGACAAAAAAATCCTCCAAAAATTAATGAAAAATCCTGAAAAATTCTCCAAAAAATCCCCAAAAAATGGCAAAAAATCCCCAAAAAATCCATGAAAAATCACCAAAAAATGGCAAAAAATCCCCAAAGAACCTAGAAAAAAATCCCCAAAAAAATCCCAAAAAATGGGAAAAAATCCACAAAAAATCCATGAAAAATCACAAAAAAATCCCCAAAAAATGGCAAAAAATCCCCAAATAATCCATGAAAAATCCCCAAAAAATCCCCAAAAAATAGCAAAAAATCCCCAAAAAATGGCAAAAAACTGACAAATAATCCCCAAAAAATCCATGAAAAATCACAATAAAAATCCCCAAAAAATCCCAAAAAATCCCCAAAAAAATCCCAAAAAATCCCCCAAAAAATCCCAAAAAATGGCAAATAAACCCCAAAAAATTCACAAAAAAAAATCCCATTTTCCCCCCATAAAACTGGAATTTGCACTCACTCTCGCTGTAGGGCTTGCGGGGTTTCTTCCTGAGGCACGAGAGCACGTAGCGCTCCAGCTCGCCTGAATGCAACATCCCCAACAACAAAATACCCCAAAAAATGGCAAAAAATCCCCCAAAAATCCCCAAAAAATCACTAAAAACATACCCAAAAAATGGCAAAAAATCCCCAAAAATTCTCCAAATAATCCCCAAAAAACCCCCAAAAAATGGTGAAAAATCCTGAAAAATTCTCCAAAAAATTCCCAAAAAATGGCAAAAAATCCCCAAAAAATCCATGAAAAATCACAAAAAAATCTCCAAAAAATGGCAAAAAATCCCCAAAGAATCTAGAAAAAATCCCCAAAAAAATCCCAAAAAATGGCAAAAAATCCCCAAAAAATCCATGAAAAATCACAAAAAAATCCCCAAAAATCCCCAAAAAATGACAAAAAAATCCTCCATAAATTCTCAAAAAAATCCCCAAAAAATCCCCAAAAAATGGCAAAAAATCCTCCAAAAATTAATAAAAAATCCCCAAAAAATCCCCAAAAATGGCAAAAAAACCCCCAAAAAATCCCCAAAAAAATCCCATTTTCCCCCGATTTTCCCCCAAAATGGAATGCACTCACTCTCGCTGTAGGGCTTGCGGGGTTTCTTCCTGAGGCACGAGAGCACGTAGCGCTCCAGCTCGCGCAGCGTGGACGCTTTGAGCGTCTCGAAGTCGATCTCGATCTCCTCGGGGTTGGAGTCGCGCAGGGACGGTTCCCGCGCCTGGATGATGTGAACGACCCGTCCCAACTTTTCTCCGGGGAGTTTGTTGATGTCCAGGCTCAGCTGCCGCTTCTCGTCGTACGACATCGGCCGCGGCTCCTCCTCCTCCTCCGAGTCCAGCAGCGACGAGGGCGCCAAGGGGAGAGGCGGTTTGGAGGATTTCTTGGAGGTTCTGGGGAGAAAAATCAGGATTTTAATAGAAAATGACCCAAAAAATCGCATTTTTTCTTGATTTTTAAAGGGAGTTTTTGGTCTCGACTCCTCCGAGTCCAGCAGCGACGAGGGAGCCAAGGGGAGAGGAGGCTTGGAGGATTTCTTGGAGGTTCTGGGGAGAAAAATGAGGTTTTTGAGCAAAAAATGACCCAAAAAATCGCATTTTTTCCTGATTTTTAAAGGGTATTATTGGTGTCAACTCCTCTGAGTCCAGCAGGGAGGAAGGCACAGCAAGGAGAGGGGTTTGGAGGATTTCTTGGAGGTTCTGGGGAAAAAAAATCAGGTTTTTTAAGAGAAAATGACCCAAAAAATCGCATTTTTCAAGGGAGGTTTTGGTCTAGACTCCTCCGAGTCCAGCAGTGACGAGGGCGCCAAGGGGAGAGGCGGCTTGGAGGATTTCTTGGAGGTTCTGGGGAAAAAAAGGGAAAAAATCGGGTTTTTTAAGAGAAAATGACCCAAAAAATCGCATTTTTTCCTGATTTTTAAAGGGAGTTTTTGGTCTCAAATCATCCGAGTCCAGCAGAGACAAGGGAACCAAAGGGAGAGGCGGCTTCGAGGATTTCTTGGAGCTTCTGGGGAAAAAAAGGGAAAAAATCGGGTTTTTGAAGAGAAAATGACCCAAAAAATCGCATTTTTAAAGGCAATTTTTGGTCTCGACTCCTCCGAGTCCAGCAGAGACAAGGGAGCCAAGGGGAGAGGCGGCTTCGAGGATTTCTTGGAGGTTCTGGGGAGAAAAATGAGGTTTTTGAACAAAAAATGACCCAAAAAATCGCATTTTTCCTGATTTTTAAAGGGAATTATTGGTGTCAACTCCTCTGAGTCCAGCAGGGAGGAAGGCACAGCAAGGAGAGGGGTTTGGAGGATTTCTTGGAGGTTCTGGGGAAAAAAAATCAGGTTTTTTAAGAGAAAATGACCCAAAAAATCGCATTTTTCAAGGGAGGTTTTGGTCTCGACTCCTCCGAGTCCAGCAGAGACAAGGGAGCCAAGGGGAGAGGCGGCTTGGAGGATTTCTTGGAGGTTCTGGGGAAAAAAAGGGAAAAAATCGGGTTTTTTAATAGAAAATGACCCCCAAAATTGCATTTTTTCCTGATTTTTAAAGGGTATTATTGGTGTCAACTCCTCCGAGTCCAGCAGAGACAAGGGAGCCAAGGGGAGAGGCGGCTTCGAGGATTTCTTGGACGTTCTGGGGGAAAAAATGAGGTTTTTGAGCAAAAAATGACCCAAAAAATCGAATTTTTCAAGGGAGTTTTTGGTCTCGACTCCTCCGAGTCCAGCAGAGACAAGGGAGCCAAGGGGAGAGGCGGCTTCGAGGATTTCTTTGAGGTTCTGGGAGAAAAAAGGGAAAAAATCGGGTTTTTTAAGAGAAAATGACCCAAAAAATCTCATTTTTTCCTGATTTTTAAAGGGAGTTTTTGGACTCGAATCATCCGAGTCAAGCAGAGACAAGGGAACCAAAGGGAGAGGCGGCTTGGAGGATTTCTTGGAGGTTCTGGGGGAAAAATGGTAATTTTTGAGGAAAAAATAGGAAAAAAATCACTTTTTTGTAAATAAAAATTGCCTAAAAAATCTCATTTTTTTCTGATTTTTAAAGGGAGTTTTTGGTCTGTGGGGACAGGCGGCTTCGAGGATTTCCTGGAGGTTCTGGGGAAAAAATCAGGTTTTTTTAAGAGAAAATGACCCAAAAAATCTCATTTTTCAAGGGAATTTTTGGTCTGCGGGGACAGGCGGCTTCGAGGATTTCTTGGAAAATTCCAAAAATCCCCGAAACCCCCAAAAATCTCTGGAATTCCAATCTCAAATCCCAAAAATCCAAAAAAACACCAAAAATTTCTGGAATTCCAATCTCAAATCCCAAAAAAAACCCCAAAAATCTCTGGAATCCCAATCCCAAATATCCAAAAAAACCCAAAAACTCCCTAGCATCCCAATCCCAAATCCTAAAAATCCCAAAAAACCCCAAAAATCTCTGGAATCCCAATCTCAAATCCCAAAAATCCAAAAAAACACCAAAAATCTCTGGAATCCCAATCCCAAATCCTAAAAATCCCAAAAAACCCCAAAAATCTCAGGAATTCCAATCTCAAATACCAAAAATCTCTGGAATCCCAATCCCAAATCCCAAAAATCCCAAAAATCCCTGGAATTCCAATCCCAAATCCCAAAAATCCCCCAAAACCCTAAAAATCTCTGGAATTCCAATCTCAAATCCCAAAAATCTCTGGAATCCCAATCCCAAATCCTAAAAATCCCAAAAAAACCCAAAAATCTCTGGAATCCCAATCCCAAATCCTAAAAATCCCAAAAAATCCCAAAAAACCTCAGGAATCCCAATATCAAATCCCAAAAATACAAAAAAACCCCCAAAAATCTCTGGAATCCCAATCTCAAATCCCAAAAAAAACCCCAAAAATCTCTGGAATCTCAATCCCAAATTCCAAAAATCCCCGAAACCCCCAAAAATCTCTGGAATCCCAAAAATCTCTGGAATCCCAAAGTCAAATCCCAAAAATCCAAAAAAACCCCAAAAATCTCTGGAATCCCAATCTCAAATCCCAAAAATCTCTGGAATCCCAATCCCAAATCCCAAAAATCCCAAAAACCCCAAAAATCTCAGGAATTCCAATCTCAAATCCCAAAAATCTCTGGAATCCCAATCCCAAATCCCCAAAAAAACCCTAAAAATCTCTGGAATCCCAATCCCAAATCCCAAAAATCCCTGAAAACCCTAAAAATCTCTGGAATTCCAATCTCAAATCCTAAAAATCTCTGGAATTCAAATCCCAAAAAACCCCAAAACCCCCCAAAATTCCAACCCCAAATCCTTCCAAAAAACCCCAAAAATCCCAAAAACCCCTGGAATTTCCCCCAAATCCCTCACCTGGAGCCCGTTCCAGCCCCGTTCCTGCGGGCCCTGCGCAGCTGCACCCCAAATCCCAAACCCTAAACAATCCTGGAATCCCAATCCCAAATGCCAAAAATCTCATCCCAAACCCCAAAAATGTCCGGAATCCCATCCCAAAAATCCCAAAAATCCCGGAATTTCCCCCAAATCCCTCACCTGGAGCCTGTTGGGGCCCCGTTCCTGCGGGCCCTGCGCAGCTGCACCCCAAATCCCAAACCCTAAACAATCCTGGAATCCCAATCCCAAATGCCAAAAATCTCATCTCAAACCCCAAAAATCTCCGGAATCCCATCCCAAAAAACCCAAAAACCCCGGAATTTGCCCCAAATCCCTCACCTGGAGCCCGTTCCAGCCCCGTTCCTGCGGGCCCTGCGCAGCTGCCCCTGCCGTGCCCCAAATCCCAAAACAACCATTTCAAACCCCAAAAAAAACCCAAAATTCCAACCCCAAATCCTTCCAAAAAACCCCAAAAATCCCAAAAACCCTGGAATTTCCCCCAAATCCCTCACCTGGAGCCCGTTCCAGCCCCGTTCCTGCGGGCCCTGCGCAGCTGCACCCCAAATCCCAAACCCTAAACAATCCTGGAATCCCAATCCCAAATGCCAAAAATCTCATCCCAAACCCCAAAAATCTCCGGAATCCCATCCCAAAAATCCCAAAAACCCTGGAATTTCCCCCAAATCCATCACCTGGAGCCCGTTCCAGCCCCGTTCCTGCGGGCCCTGCGCAGCTGCCCCGGCCGTGCCCCAAATCCCAAAACAACCATTTCAAACCCCAAAAAACCCAAAATTCCAACCCCAAATCCTTCCAAAAAACCCCAAAAATCCCAAAACCCCTGGAATTTCCCCCAAATCCCTCACCTGGAGCCCGTTCCAGCCCCGTTCCTGCGGGCCCTGCTCAGCTGCACCCCAAATCCCAAACCCTAAACAATCCTGGAATCCCAATCCCAAATGCCAAAAATCTCATCCCATACCCCAAAAATCTCCGGAATCCCATCCCAAAAAACCCAAAAACCCTGGAATTTCCCCCAAATCCCTCACCTGGAGCCCGTTGCAGCCCCGTTCCTGCGGGCCCTGCGCAGCTGCCCCTGCCGTGCCCCAAACCCCAAATCCCAAAACAACCATTTCAAACCCCAAAAAAACCCAAAACCGCCCAAAATTCCAACCCCAAATCCTTCCAAAAAACCCCAAAAAACCCAAAAACCCCGGAATTTCCCCCAAATCCCTCACCTGGAGCCCGTTCCAGCCCCGTTCCTGCGGGCCCTGCGCAGCTGCACCCCAAATCCCAAACCCTAAACAATCCTGGAATCCCAATCCCAAATGCCAAAAATCTCATCTCAAACCCCAAAAATCTCCGGAATCCCATCCCAAAAATCCCAAAAACCCCGGAATTTGCCCCAAATCCCTCACCTGGAGCCCGTTGCAGCCCCGTTCCTGCGGGCCCTGCGCAGCTGCCCCGGCCGTGCCCGCTCCTCGTCGGGTCCCGCTCTCCCTTTGTGCTTTTCCGACTTTTTCTTCTTCCGCTTCTCCCGCCTCTTCCTGGGCTTGGCCACGGGGCCCTGCGAGAGCGCCGCCAGCTGCTCGTGCACCGCCCGCAGCTGTGGAGACCGGCCCACAATAGTCCCAATTTCCACACTTTTTGCCCCAAAAAAATGCCCGGATTTTTTCCCCGTCTTTTCGTATTTTTTTCTGATTTTTTTCCCATTTTTTTCCGATTTTTTTCAGATTTTTTCCCAATTTCATTCAAATTTTTCTCCCCATTTTATTCAGATTTTTTTCCCTATTTTTTCCAGATTTTTTCCCATTTTTTCCCTACTTTTTCCAGATTTTTTCCCATTTTTTTCAATTTTTTTCCAGATTTTTTCCCATTTTTATTCCCATTTTTTTCAATTTTTTTTCAGATGTTTTCCCCAATTTTTCCCATTTTATTCGAATTTTTTTCCCCATTTTATTGAGATTTTTTCCCTATTTTTTCCAGATTTTTTTCCCTATTTTTTCCAATTTTTTTCCCATTTTTTTCAAGATTTTTTCCCAATTGTTCCCCATTTTCCCCCCATTTTTCCCTGTGTTTTCCCCCCTTTTTCCCTATTTTCCCCCCATTTCCCCTAGTTTTTTCCACCTTTTTTCCCTTTTTTCCCCCTATTTTTCCCTGTGTTTTCCCCCTTTTTCCTATTTTCCCCCCCATTTTTCCCCAATTTTTCCCCCTTTTTTCCCCAATTTTCCCCCCATTTCCCCCCATTTTTCCCCCCATTTCCCCCCAATATTTTCCCCCATTTCCCCCCAATTTTCCCCCCATTTTCCCCCAATTTTCCCCCCCATTTTTCCCCCATTTTCCCCAATATTTTTCCCCCATTTTCCCCCAATATTTTTCCCCCGTTTTCCCCCATTTCCCCCCCATTTTCCCCATTTTCCACAATATTTCCCCCCAATATTTTCCCCCATTTCCCGCAATATTTCCCCCATTTCCCCCAATTTTTCCCCCCATTTCCCCCCATTTTCCCCCAATATTTTCCCCCATTTCCCCCAATTTTTCCCCATTTCCCCCAATATTTTCCACCTTTCCCCCATTTTCCCCCATTTCCCCCAATATTTCCCCCCATTTCCCCTCCCATTTTTCCCAATTTTTCCCCCATTTCCCCCCAATTTTTCCCCCATTTCCCCCAATATTTCCCCCATTTCCCCCCAATTTTTCCCCCATTTCCCCCAATATTTCCCCCATTTCCCCCCAATTTTTCCCCCATTTCCCCCAATATTTCCCCCATTTCCCCCAATTTTTCCCCCATTTCCCCCAATATTTCCCCCATTTCCCCCCAATTTTTCCCCCATTTCCCCCAGTATTTCCCCCCATTTCCCCCCCATTTTTCCCCCATTCCCCCCCCATTTTTCCCCCAATATTTCCCCCATTTCCCCCCAATTTTTCCCCCATTTCCCCCAATATTTCCCCCATTTCCCCCCCATTTTTCCCCCAATTTTCCCCCCATTTTTCCCCATTTTCCCCCAATATTTCCCCAATTCCCCCCATTTTTCCCCCATTTCCCCACCTGCTCCTGCAGCTCGGCCAGCCGGTTCGCTCTCTCCTCCTCGGAGTCGGAGCTCTCGTCGCTCTCGGAGCTCGTTTCCGTGGAACTCTCCTCCTCCTCCTCCTCATCCTCCTCATCCTCCTCCTCCTCCTCCTCCTCCTCCTCCTCCTCCTCGCTGGACGATTCCTCGGACGAGGATTTGGCCGCCGGCAGCGGCGCCGACGCGGCGCCGGGATCCTGCGGCTCGTCCGGCATCTTGGCGTAGCTGAACTCAAACACGTCCTGAAGGGAAAAAAAATCGGAATTTTGGTCCCAAAAATCCACAAAATTCACAGAAAAAAATCCCGAATACTTGTCACAAAAATCCGCGGAATTGCCACAAAAAAAATCCTGAATACTTGTCCCAAAAATCCTCAGAATTAAATCCCCAATTCTCATCCCAAAAATCCTGAATAGTTGTCCCAAAAATTCCCGAAATTCCCGGAATTAAATCCCGAATTCTCGTCCCAAAAATCCCCAGAATTAAATCCCAAATTCTTGTCCCAAAAATCCTGAATAGTTGTCCCAAAAATTCCCGGAATTAAATCCCGAATTCTCCTGTCAAAAATCCTGAATTTTCGTCCCAAAAATCCCCAAATTCTGAGCGGGAATTCTTGGCGTAGCTGAACTCGAACACGTCCTGGAAAAGAAATTCCCGGGATACCCGGGAAAAAAATCGGAATTTTGGTCCCAAAAATCCTGAATTCTCGTCCTAAAACTCCCCAAATTCGAGCGAGAATTCCCAAATTCTGAGCGGGAATTCTTGGCGTAGCTGAACTCAAACACGTCCTGAAGGGAAAAAAATCGGAATTTTGGTCCCCAAAATGCTGAATTTGCGTCCCAAAAATTCCCCAGAATTCACAGAATGAAAGCCCAAATTCCCAGGAAAAAATCCTGAATTTTCGTCCCAAAAATCCACAAAATTCACAGATAAAAATCCCGAATACTTGTCACAAAAATCCGCGGAATTGCCAGGAAAAAAATCCTGAATTCTCGTCCCAAAAATCCACAGAATTGCCAGAAAAAAATCCCGAATACTTGTCACAAAAATCCACGGAATCGCCAGGAAAAAATCCTGAATTTTCGTCCCAAAAATCCCCAGAATTCCTGGAATTAAATCCTGAATTTTCGTCCCAAAAATCCCCAAATTCTGAGCGGGAATTCTTGGCGTAGCTGAACTCGAACACGTCCTGGAAAAGAAATTCCCGGGATTCCCGGGAAAAAAATCGGAATTTTGGTCCCAAAAATCCTGAATTCTCGTCCTAAAAATCCCCAAATTCGAGCGAGAATTCCCAAATTCTGAGCGGGAATTCTTGGCGTAGCTGAACTCGAACACGTCCTGAAGGGAAAAAAAATCGGAATTTTGGTCCCAAAAATGCTGAATTTGCGTCCCAAAAATCCACAGAATTGCCAGAAAAAAATCCCGAATACTTGTCACAAAAATCCGCGGAATCGCCACGAAAAAATCCTGAATACTTGTCCCAAAAACCCACAAAATTCCCAGAAAAAAATCCTGAGTACTTATCCCAAAAATCCTCAGAATTAAATCCCCAATTCTCATCCCAAAAATCCTGAATAGTTGTCCCAAAAATTCCCGGAATTCCCGTAATTAAATCCCGAATTCTCGTCCCAAAAATCCTGAGTACTTGTCCCAAAAATCCCCAGAATTAAATCCCCAATTCTCATCCCAAAAATCCTGAATAGTTGTCAGAAAAATCCCCGGAATTAAATCCCGAATTCTCCTGTCAAAAATCCTGAATTTTCGTCCCAAAAATCCCCAAATTCTGAGCGGGAATTCTTGGCGTAGCTGAACTCGAACACGTCCTGGAAAAGAAATTCCCGGGATTCCCGGGAAAAAAATCGGAATTTTGGTCCCAAAAATCCCCAGAATTCCCAGAAAAAAATCCCGAATACTTGTCACAAAAATCCGCGGAATTGCCAGGAAAAAATCCTGAATTCTCGTCCCAAAAATCCTGAATTCTCGTCCCAAAAATCCTGAATTCTCGTCCTAAAAATCCCCAAATTCGAGCGAGAATTCCCAAATTCTGAGCGGGAATTCTTGGCGTAGCTGAACTCGAACACGTCCTGAAGGGAAAAAAATCGGAATTTTCGTCCCAAAAATGCTGAATTTGCGTCACAAAAATCCCCAGAATTCACAGAAAAAAATCCCGAATACTTGTCACAAAAATCCGCGGAATCGCCAGGAAAAAATCCTGAATTTTCATCCCAAAAATCCTGAATTTTCGTCCCAAAAATCCCCAGAATTAAATCCCAAATTCTCGTCCCAAAAATCCTGAATAGTTGTCAGAAAAATCCCCGGAATTAAATCCCGAATTCTCCTGTCAAAAATCCTGAATTTTTATCCCAAAAATCCCCAGAATTCCCGGAATTAAATCCTGAATTTTCGTCCCCAAAATCCCCAAATTCGAGCGAGAATTCCCAAATTCTGAGCGGGAATTCTTGGCGTAGCTGAACTCAAACACGTCCTGGAAAAGAAATTCCCGGGAAAAAAATCGGAATTTTGGTCCCAAAAATCCACAGAATTGCCAGAAAAAAATCCCGAATACTTGTCACAAAAATCCATGGAATTGCCACAAAAAAATCCTGAATACTTGTCCCAAAATCCTCAGAATTAAATCCCCAATTCTCATCCCAAAAATCCTGAATAGTTGTCCCAAAAATTCCCGGAATTCCCGTAATTAAATCCCGAATTCTCGTCCCAAAAATCCTGAGTACTTGTCCCAAAAATCGCCAGAATTAAATCCCCAATTCTCATCCCAAAAATCCTGAATAGTTGTCCCAAAAATTCCCAGAATGAAATCCCGAATTCTCCTGTCAAAAATCCTGAATTTTCGTCCCAAAAATCCCCAAATTCTGAGCGGGAATTCTTGGCGTAGCTGAACTCGAACACGTCCTGGAAAAGAAATTCCCGGGATTCCCGGGAAAAAAATCGGAATTTTGGTCCCAAAAATCCTGAATTCTCGTCCTAAAAATCCCCAAATTCGAGCGAGCATTCCCAAATTCTGAGCGGGAATTCTTGGCGTAGCTGAACTCGAACACGTCCTGAAGGGAAAAAAAATCGGAATTTTGGTCCCAAAAATGCTGAATTTGCGTCACAAAAATCCACAGAATTGCCAGAAAAAAATCCCGAATACTTATCACAAAAATCCGCGGAATCGCCAGGAAAAAATCCTGAATTTTCATCCCAAAAATCCTGAATTTTCGTCCCAAAAATCCTGAGAATTAAATCCCAAATTCTCGTCCCAAAAATCCTGAATAGTTGTCAGAAAAATCCCCGGAATTAAATCCCGAATTCTCCTGTCAAAAATCCTGAATTTTCATCCCAAAAATCCCCGGAATTCCCGGAATTAAATCCTGAATTCTCGTCCTAAAAATCCCCAAATTCGAGCGAGAATTCCCAAATTCTGAGCGGGAATTCTTGGCGTAGCTGAACTCAAACACGTCCTGAAGGGAAAAAAAATCGGAATTTTGGTCCCAAAAATGCTGAATTTGCGTCCCAAAAATTCCCCAGAATTCACAGAATGAAAGCCCAAATTCCCAGGGAAAAATCCTGAATTTTCGTCCCAAAATTCCAGAAAATTCACAGAAAAAAATCCCGAATACTTGTCCCAAAAATCCGTGGAATTGCCACGAAAAAATCCTGAATTCTCGTCCCAAAAATCCCCAGAATTCACAGAAAAAAATCCCGAATACTTGTCACAAAAATCCGCGGAATCGCCAGGAAAAAATCCTGAATTTTCGTCCCAAAAATCCCCAGAATTCCCGGAATTAAATCCTGAATTTTCGTCCCAAAAATCCCCAAATTCTGAGCGGGAATTCTTGGCGTAGCTGAACTCGAACACGTCCTGGAAAAGAAATTCCCGGGATACCCGGGAAAAAAATCGGAATTTTGGTCCCAAAAATCCTGAATTCTCGTCCTAAAAATCCCCAAATTCGAGCGAGAATTCCCAAATTCTGAGCGGGAATTCTTGGCGTAGCTGAACTCAAACACGTCCTAAAGGGAAAAAAATCGGAATTTTGGTCCCAAAAATGCTGAATTTTCGTCACAAAAATTCCCCAGATTTCACAGAATGAAAGCCCAAATTCCCAGGGAAAAATCCTGAATTTTCGTCCCAAAATTCCAGAAAATTCACAGAAAAAAATCCCGAATACTTGTCCCAAAAATCCGCGGAATTGCCAGGAAAAAATCCTGAATTCTCGTCCCAAAAATCCACAGAATTGCCAGAAAAAAATCCCAAATACTTGTCACAAAAATCCATGGAAATGCCAGGAAAAAATCCTGAATACTTGTCACAAAAATCCCGAATTTTTGTCCCAAAAATCCCGAATACTTGTCCCAAACATCCGCAAAATTCCCACGAAAAAAATTCCAAATTCTCGTCCCAAAAATCCCCGGAATTCCTAGAACAAATTCCCAAATTCTCGTCCCAAAAATCCATGAAATTCCCCGAATAAAATCCTGAATTTTCGTCCCAAAAATCCGCAAAATTCCCAGGAAAAAATCCCAAATTCTCATCCCAAAAATCCCCGGAATAAAATCCTGAATTCTCCCCCCAAAAATCCTCAAATTCCCGGCAAAAATCCCCAAATTTTGAGCGCGAAGCCCCAAATCCCGAGTGGGAATTCCGGGATTTTTCTGGGAATTTTCCTGGATTTTTCCAGGATTTTCTGAAATTCCCGTGAATTCTGTGAATTTACTGGGATTTTTCCAGGAATTTTCCATGATTTTCCGGATATTCCAGGATTCCAGGGAATTCTGGGATTTTCTGTGATTTTCCTGTGATTTCCCAGGATTTCCCCGGATCTTTCGGGGATTTTCCCGGATTTTTTTGGAATTTCAGGATTTTTCCCGGGATTTTCCCAGATTTTTTTTTGGAATTTCGCGATTTTTCAGGGATTTTCCTGGGTTTCTTTTGGAATTTTGGGATTTTTTGGGGATTTTCCCGGATTTTTTTGGGGAATTCCGGGATCTTTCAGGGATTTTCCCGGATTTTTTTGGAATTTTGGGATTTTCCCCGGGCTTTTCCCGGATTTTTTTTGGAATTTCGGGATTTCCGGGATCTTTCTGTGATTTTCCTGCGATTTTTCCAGGATTTCCTGGATTTTTTCTGGATTTTCCCGGATTTTTTTTGGAATTTCAGGATTTCCGGGATTTTCCCCGGATTTTTTTTTTGGAATTTCGGGATTTTTCCAGATTTTTTTTTTTGGAATTTCGGGATTTTTCGGGGATTTTCCCGGATTTTTTTTGGAATTTCAGGATTTCCGGGATCTTTCTGTGATTTTCCCGCGATTTTCCCGTGATTTGCCTGCACCACTCGGGGATTTTCCCGGATTTTTTTGGGATTTCCGGGATTTTCCCTGGTTTTTTTTTTGGGAATCCCGGGCTTTTCCCGGATTTTTTTTGGGAACTCCGGGATTTTCCCGGGTTTTTTTTGGGAATTTCAGGATTTCTGGGATCTTTCCGGGATTTTCCTGGATTTTTTTGGGATTTCGGGATTTCTGGGATCTTTCTGTGATTTTCCAGCGATTTTTCCAGGATTTCCTGGATTTTTTCTGGATTTTCCCGGATTTTTTTTGGAATTTCAGGATTTCCTGGAATTTTTCTGGATTTTCCCGGATTTTTTTTTTAATTTCGGTATTTTTCCGGGTTTTTTTTTTTGAATTTCGGGATTTTTTCTGGATTTTCCCGGATTTTTTTTGGAATTTCAGGATTTCCGGGATTTTCCCGTTTTTTTTTTTTTTTTTTAATTTTGGGATTTTTTCTGGATTTTCCCGGATTTTTTTTTTTTTATTTCGGGATTTTTCCGTGTTTTGTTTTTTTTTTTTTTTTTTAAATTTCGGGATTTTTTTCTGGATTTTCCCGGTTTTTTTTTTTTTGGAATTTCGGGATTTTTCCCGGGATTTTCCCAGATTTTTTTTGGAATTTTGAGATTTTTCGGGGATTTTCCTGGATTTTTTTTGGAATTTCGGGATTTTTTCTGGATTTTCCCGGATTTTTTTGGAATTTCAGGATTTCTGGGATTTTCCCCGGGATTTTCCCAGATTTTTTTTTTTTAATTTCGGGATTTTTTCTGGATTTTCCCGGATTTTTTTGGAATTTCAGGATTTCTGGGATTTTCCCCGGGATTTTCCCGGATTTTTTTGGAATTCCAGGATTTTTCGGGGATTTTCCCGGATTTTTTTGGAATTTCGGGATTTCCAGGATTTTCCCCGAGATTTTCCCGGAATTTTTTTTTTTGAATTTCGGGATTTTCCCGTTTGTTTTTTTTTTTTGAATTTCGGGATTTTTCGGGGATTTTCCCGTTTTTTTTTTTTTTTTTGGAATTTCGGGATTTTCCCGGGCTTTTCCCGTATTTTTTTTGGGAATTCCGGGCATGCCGGGCCCCACCTGCAGCTTGCGGGCCATGGCCACCACGTCGTGGTCGGGCGGGTTGTACTTGTAGCAGTTGGAGAACATCAGCCGGACGTCGGCCGCGAACTCCTGCGCGTCCCGGAACTCCCGAACCTCCATCTTCCGCTGCGGGGACACGGGGGGACACGGGGTCAGGGGACACTGAGGCACGGGGGGACACGGACACGGGGACACGGGGGGACACGGCGTCGGGGGAAACTGAGGCACGGCGGGGACACGGACACGGGGACACGGACACGGGGTCGGGGGAAACTGAGGCACGGCGGGCTCAGGGGAAACTGAGGCACGGCGGGGACAGGGGAAACTGAGGCACGGCGGGGACACGGACACGGGGTCAGGGGAAACTGAGGCACGGGGGGACACGGACACGGGGTCGGGGGAAACTGAGGCACGGCGGGGACACGGACACGGGGACACGGACACGGGGTCAGGGGACACTGAGGCACGGCGGGACACGGACACGGGGTCGGGGGAAACTGAGGCACGGCGGGACACGGACACGGGGTCAGGGGACACTGAGGCACGGCGGGACACGGACACGGGGACACGGACACGGGGTCAGCGGGAAACTGAGGCACGGGGGGACACGGACACGGGGACACGGACACGGGGACACGGACACGGGGTCAGGGGAAACTGAGGCACGGGGGGACACGGACACGGGGACACGGACACGGGGACACGGACACGGGGTCAGGGGAAACTGAGGCACGGGGGGACACGGACACGGGGACACGGACACGGGGTCAGGGGAAACTGAGGCACGGGGGGACACGGACACGGGGACACGGACACGGGGTCGGGGGAAACTGAGGCACGGCGGGGTCAGGGGAAACTGAGGCACGGCGGGGTCAGGGGAAACTGAGGCACGGCGGGGACACGGACACGGGGACACGGACACAGGGTCAGGGGAAACTGAGGCACGGCAGGGACAGGGGAAACTGAGGCACGGCGGGGACACGGACACGGGGACACGGGGAAACTGAGGCACGGCGGGGACACGGACACGGGGACACGGACACGGCGTCAGGGGAAACTGAGGCACGGCGGGCTCAGGGGAAACTGAGGCACGGCGGGGACACGGACACGGGGTCGGGGGAAACTGAGGCACGGGGGGACACGGACACGGGCTCAGGGGAAACTGAGGCACGGCGGGGACACGGACATGGGGACACGGACACGGGCTCAGGGGAAACTGAGGCACAGCAGGGACACGGAGACGGCGTCAGGGGAAACTGAGGCACGGCGGGGACACGGACACGGGGACACGGACACCGCGTCAGGGGAAACTGAGGCACGGCGGGACACGGACACGGGGACAGGGGAAACTGAGGCACGGGGGGACACGGACACGGGGTCGGGGGAAACTGAGGCACAGCGGGGACATGGACACGGGGACACGGGGAAACTGAGGCACAGCGGGGACACGGACACGGGGTCAGGGGAAACTGAGGCACGGGGGGACACGGACACGGGGTCGGGGGAAACTGAGGCACAGCGGGGACATGGACACGGGGACACGGGGAAACTGAGGCACAGCGGGGACACGGACACGGGGTCAGGGGAAACTGAGGCACGGACACGGCGTCAGGGGAAACTGAGGCACGGCGGGGTCAGGGGAAACTGAGGCACGGCGGGGACACGGACACGGGGTCAGGGGAAACTGAGGCACGGGGGGACACGGACACGGGGTCAGGGGAAACTGAGGCACGGGGGGACACGGACACGGGGACACGGACACGGGGACGGGGGAAACTGAGGCACGGGGGGACACGGACACGGGGACACGGACACGGGGACGGGGGAAACTGAGGCACGGCGGGGACACGGACACGGGGACACGGACACGGGGTCAGGGGAAACTGAGGCACGGCGGGGACACGGACACAGGGACACGGACACGGCGTCAGGGGAAACTGAGGCACGGCGGGCTCAGGGGAAACTGAGGCACGGCGGGGACACGGACACGGGGACACGGACACGGCGTCAGGGGAAACTGAGGCACGGCGGCGTCAGGGGAAACTGAGGCACGGCGGGGTCAGGGGAAACTGAGGCACGGCGGGGTCACGGACACGGGGTCAGCGGGAAACTGAGGCACGGAACGGTCATGGAAGAATCAATGGGGTCATGGAAGGGTCAACAGGGGAAACTGAGGCACGGGAGGGTCAATGGAGTCACAGAATGGTCAATGGGGTCATGGGATGGTCAGTGGGGTAAACTGAGTCATGGGATGGTCAATGGGTCATGGAATGGTCAATGGGGGAAACTGAGTCACGGAAGGGTCAATGGAGTCACAGAATGGTCAATGGGGGAAACTGAGTCACGGAAGGGTCAATGGGTCTTGGAAGGGTCAATGAGGTCATGGAAGGGTCAATGAAGTCATGGAAGGGTCAAGGGGGTCAAGGAATGGTCAATGGGGTCATGGGATGGTCAATGGGGGAAACTGAGTCACGGAAGGGTCAATAGGTCTTGGAAGGTTCAATGGAGTCAAGGAATGGTCAATGAAGTCAATTAATGGTCAATGAAGTCAAGGAATGGTCAATGGGGTCATGGAAGGGTCAATGGGGGAAACTGAGGCACGGAAGGGTCAATAGGTCTTGGAAGGGTCAATGGGGTCATGGAATGGTCAATGAAGTCAAGGAAGGGTCAACCAAGTCATGGAAGGGTCAACCAAGTCATGGAAGGGTCAACAGGGTCATCGAAACGTCAACGAATCGCTCGACAAGAAACTCCAAAAAACCTCAAAAAATCCCCAAAAAAACCCCAAAAAAATCCCCAAAAAAATCCCCAAAAATCCCCCAAAAAAATGCCAAAAAACCCCCAATCTCCCCCCAAATTTCACCTTGATGGTGCTGAGGTCCATGGGGTGCTTGATGATCTCGTGGTAGTCGTGCAGCCCCAGCGCCGAGGCGTCGACGGGTTTGTAGAAGGGCCAGGCGTAGGCGGCGTGCTTCTTGGAGAGCAGCTCCTTGAGGATCCCGTTGCAGTACTTGAGCTGCTCCGAGAGTTTCCCTTTCTTGGACGTTTGGTGCTGCTGGGAATCGGGCAGGTCCTTCCGGGGCGGTTTGATGGGACGGCCGCTCTCGCGCCGCGCCGGGATTTTGGCGGATTTGGCGTTTTCGGCGCCGGGCGGCGAGGATTCGCCGGCGGCGGCGGCGGCGGCGGCGGTGGTGGCGATGATGGCCGTGGTGGTGGGAGTGGTGGTGTCGGCTTTCCGCTTCACGCCCTTTTTCTGGGAAAAGAGGGGGTTGGGTTTTTTTTGGGATTGGGGTTTGGGATGTTCGGAATCCCAAAATCCCATTCTGGAATCCCAAAATCCCATTCCAGGAGCCAAAATCCCATTCCAAGACCCAAAATCCCATTCCAGAATCCCAAAATCCCATTCCAGGATCCCAAAATCCCATTCCAAGTGCCAAAATCCCATTCCAGAATCCCAAAATCCCATTCCAGGATAAAAAATCCCATTCCAGGATAAAAAATCCCATTCCAGAATCCCAAAATCCCATTCCAGGAGCCAAAATCCCATTCCAGGATCCCAAAATCTCATTCCAGGATCCCAAAATCCCATTCCAAGACCCAAAATCCCATTCCAGAATCCCAAAATCCCATTCCAAGTGCCAAAATCCCATTCCACGACAAAAAAATCCCATTCTAAAACCCAAAATCCCATTCCAGGAGCCAAAACCCCATTCCAGGAGCCAAAATCCAATTCCAGAATCCCAAAATCGCATTCCAGAATCCCAAAATCCCATTCCAGGATCCCAAAATCCCATTCCAGGATCTCGAAATCCCATTCCAAGACCCAAAATCCCATTCCAGGATCCCAAAATCCCATTCCAGGATCCCAAAATCCCATTCCAGAATCCCAAAATCCCATTCCAAGAGCCAAAATCCCATTCCAGGATCCCAAAATCTCATTCCAGGATCCCAAAATCCCATTCCAGGATCCCAAAATCCCATTCCAGAATCCCAAAATCCCATTCCAAGTGCCAAAATCCCATTCCAGAATCCCAAAATCCCATTCCAGAATCCCAAAATCCCATTCCAGGAGCCAAAATCCCATTCCAGAATCCCAAAATCCAATTGCAGGATTAAAAAATCCCATTCCAGAATCTCGAAATCCCATTCCAAGACCCAAAATCCCATTCCACGACCCAAAATCCCATTCCAGGATCCCAAAATTCCATTCCAGGATCCCAAAATTCCATTCCAAGACCCAAAATCCTATTCCAGGATAAAAAAATCCCATTCCAAGAGCCAAAATCCAATTGCAGGATTAAAAAATCCCATTCCAGAATTCCAAAATCGCATTCCAGGATAAAAAAATCCCAATCCAGGAGCCAAAATCCAATGCCAGAATCCCAAAATCCCATTCCAAGAGCCAAAATCCCATTCCAGTGTCCCAAACCCCAATCCCACATCCCAAACTCCCCAAATTCCCTCATCCCAACCCCCCAAATCCCATCCCAAAATCCCCAAATTCTCCAATTCCCTCATCCCAAACCCCTCAAATCCCACCCCAAACCCCCCAAAATTCCCCAAATCCCCCCAAATTCCCAAATTCCCTCATCCCAAATCCCCAAAATCCCCAAAATTCCCAAATTCCCTCATCCCAAACCCCCAAAATCCCCAAATTCCCCCATCCCAAACCCCTCAAATCCCACCCCAAACCCCCCAAAATTCCCAAAAATCCCCCCAGACCCCCAAATTCCCTCATCCCAAACCCCCAAAATCCCCAAATTCCCTCATCCCAAATCCCCAAAATTCCCAAATTCCCTCATCCCAAACCCCCAAGATCCCCAAAATTCCCAAATTCCCCCATCCCAAACCCCTCAAATCCCACCCCAAACCCCCCAAAATTCCCAAAAACCCCCCCAGACTCCCAAATTCCCTCATCCCAAACCCCCCAATCCCACCACCCCAAACCCCCCAAAATCCCCAAATCCCCCCAAATTCCCAAATTCCCTCATCCCAAATCCCCAAAATCCCCAAAATTCCCAAATTCCCTCATCCCAAACCCCTCAAATCCAACCCCAAACCCCCCAAAATTCCCAAAAATCCCCCCAGACCCCCAAATTCCCTCATCCCAAACCCCCAAAATCCCCAAATTCCCCCATCCCAAACCCCTCAAATCCCACCCCAAACCCCCCAAAATTCCCAAAAATTCCCCCAGACCCCCAAATTCCCTCATCCCAAACCCCCCAAAATCCCCAAATCCCCCCAAATTCCCAAATTCCCTCATCCCAAATCCCCAAAATCCCCAAAATTCCCAAATTCCCTCATCCCAAATCCCCAAAATCCCCAAAATCCCCAAATTCCCCCATCCCAAACCCCTCAAATCCCACCCCAAACCCCCCAAAATTCCCAAAAATCCCCCCAGACTCCCAAATTCCCTCATCCCAAACCCCCCAAAATTCCCAAAAATCCCAAATTCCCTCATCCCAAATCCCCAAAATCCCCAAAATTCCCAAATTCCCTCATCCCAAACCCCCCAAAATCCCCCAAATTCCCAAATTCCCTCACCCCAAACCCCCCAAAATCCCCAAAAATTCCCTCACCTTGGCCACGGGCTGGGTGGGCGCGGGAGCCGCCAGGACGCCGGGGTTGCTGGGATTGCTGGGATTGCTGGGATTTCCCAGATTTCCGGGATTTCCCGGATTCCCGGGATTCCCGGGAAGCTGCAGGGATTTCAGGAGCGGCGCGGCGATGACCGACGGGTGCGGGATGTTGACGATGGTGGTCGGGATTTCGGGAGCGTACGCGGGTTGGGAAACTGAGGAAACGGCCGGGACCTGCTGGGCGGCGCCGGTCAGACCCGCCAGGAGAGCTGGAAAAACAGGGAAAATCCCTTGGGATCACGAAAATTCCTGGGAAAAACCTGGAAAAATGGGGTTGGAAGAGGAAAAAAGCTGGAAAAATGGAACCAGGAGACACAAAAACCTGGAAAAATGGGGCTGGGAGACACAAAATCCTGGAAAATTTGGATTGAGACACAAAAACCTGGAAAAATGGGGTTGGGAGACACAAAAACCTGGAAAAATGGGGTTGGAAGACACAAAAACATGGAAAATTTGGATTGGGAGACACAAAACCTGGAAAAATGGGGTTAGAAGACACAAAAACCTGGAAAAATGGGGTTGGAAGAGGCAAAAACCTGGAAAAATGGAACCAGGAGACACAAAATCCTGGAAAATTTGGATTGGGAGACACAAAACCTGGAAAAATGGGGTTGGAAGACACAAAAACGTGGAAAATTTGGATTGAGAGACACAAAAAACCTGGAAAAATGGGGCTGGGAGACACAAAATCCTGGAAAATTTGGATTGAGACACAAAAACCTGGAAAAATGGGGTTGGGAGACACAAAAACCTGGAAAAATGGGGTTGGAAGACACAAAAACATGGAAAATTTGGATTGGGAGACACAAAACCTGGAAAAATGGGGTTAGAAGACACAAAAACCTGGAAAAATGGGGTTGGAAGAGGCAAAAACCTGGAAAAATGGAACCAGGAGACACAAAATCCTGGAAAATTTGGATTGGGAGACACAAAACCTGGAAAAATGGGGTTGGAAGACACAAAAACGTGGAAAATTTGGATTGAGAGACACAAAAAACCTGGAAAATTTGGATTGGGAGACACAAAAACCTGGAAAAATGGGGTTAGAAGATGAAAAAAGCTGGAAAAACGGGGTTGGAAGAGGCAAAAACCTGGAAAAATGGAGCTGGGAGACACAAAAACGTGGAAAATTTGGATTGCGAGACACAAAACCCTGAAAAATGGGGCTGGGAGACACAAAATCCTGGAAAATTTGGATTGGGAGACACAAAACCTGGAAAATGGGGTTGGGAGACACAAAAACGTGGAAAATTTGGATTGAGAGACACAAAATCCTGGAAAAATGGGGTTGGAAGACACAAAATCCTGGAAAATTTGGATTGAGACAAAAAATCCTGGAAAAATGGGGTTAGAAGATGAAAAAAGCTGGAAAAACGGGGTTGGAAGAGGCAAAAACCTGGAAAAATGGAACCAGGAGACATAAAAACGTGGAAAATTTGGACTGGGAGACACAAAATCCTGGAAAATTTGGATTGGGAGAAACAAAACCTGGAAAAATGGGGTTGGAAGACACAAAAACCTGGAAAATTTGGATTGGGAGAAACAAAACCTGGAAAAATGGGGCCGGGAGACACAAAAATGTGGAAAATTTGGATTGGGAGACACAAAAACCTGGAAAATTTGGATTGGGAGACAGAAAAACCTGGAAAAATGGGGTTAGAAGATGAAAAAAGCTGGAAAAACGGGGTTGGAAGAGGCAAAAACCTGGAAAAATGGAACCGGGAGACACAAAATCCTGGAAAATTTGGATTGGGAGACACAAAACCTGGAAAAATGGGGTTGGGAGACACAAAAACGTGGAAAATTTGGATTGAGAGACACAAAATCCTGGAAAATTTGGATTGAGACACAAAATCCTGGAAAAATGGGGTTAGAAGATGAAAAAAGCTGGAAAAATGGGGTTGGAAGAGGCAAAAACCTGGAAAAATGGAGCTGGGAGACACAAAATCCTGGAAAATTTGGATTGGGAGACACAAAACCTGGAAAAATGGGGCTGGAAAACATGAAAACCTGGAAAAATGGGGTTGGGATCCCTAAAAAGGCACCAAAATCCTGGGAAAAGGGATTTAGGAACACAAAAATCCTGGAAAAGGGATTTAGGAACATAAAAATCCTGGAAAAAGTGATTTGGGAACGTGCCAGGGGAAACTGAGGAAACGGCCGGGACCTGCTGGGCGGCGCCGGTCAGACCCGCCAGGAGAGCTGGAAAACAGGGAAAATCCCTTGGGATCACGAAAATTCCTGGGAAAATGGGGGGAAACCCTGAAAAAATGGGGTTAGAAGATGAAAAAAGCTGGGAAAATGGGGTTGGAAGACACAAAATCCTGGAAAAACGGGGTTGGAAGAGGCAAAAACCTGGAAAAATGGAGCTGGGAGACACAAAAACGTGGAAAATTTGGATTGGGAGACACAAAAAACCTGGAAAAATGGGGCTGGGAGACACGAAAACCTGGAAAAATGGGGCTGGGAGACACAAAATCCTGGAAAATTTGGATTGGGAGACACAAAACCTGGAAAAATGGGGTTGGAAGACACAAAAACGTGGAAAATTTGGATTGGGAGACACAAAACCTGGAAAAATGGGGCCGGGAGACACAAAAATGTGGAAAATTTGGATTGAGACACAAAACCTGGAAAAATGGGGTTGGAAGACACAAAATCCGGGAAAATTTGGATTGGGAGACACAAAACCTGGAAAAATGGGGTTGGAAGAGGCAAAAACCTGGAAAAATGGGATTGGGAGACACAAAAACGTGGAAAATTTGGATTGGGAGACACAAAAAACCTGGAAAAATGGGGCTGGGAGACACAAAATCCTGGAAAAATGGGGTTGGGAGACACAAAACCTGGGAAAATGCGGTTGGGAGACACAAAATCCTGGAAAATTTGGATTGGGAGACACAAAACCTGGAAAATGGGGTTGGGAGACACAAAATCCTGGAAAATTTGGATTGAGAGACACAAAAAACCTGGAAAAATGGGGTTGGGAGACACAAAACCTGGGAAAATGCGGTTGGGAGACACAAAACCTGGAAAAATGGGGTTGGGAGACACAAAAACGTGGAAAATTTGGATTGAGAGACACAAAAACCTGGAAAATTTGGATTGGGAGACACAAAAACCTGGAAAAATGGGGTTAGAAGATGAAAAAAGCTGGAAAAATGGGGTTGGAAGAGGCAAAAACCTGGAAAAATGGGGCCGGGAGACACAAAAACGTGGAAAATTTGGATTGCGAGACACAAAAAACCTGAAAAATGGGGCTGGGAGACACGAAAACCTGGAAAAATGGGGCTGGGAGACACAAAATCCTGGAAAATTTGGATTGGGAGACACAAAACCTGGAAAAATGGGATTGGGAGACAAAAAAATATGGGAAAATGGGGCTGGAAGACCCAAAAACCTGGAAAAATGGGGTTGGAAGATGAAAAAACAGGGAAAATTGGGGTTGGGAGACACAAAAACCGGGAAAAAAAGGGATTGGGAGACCAAAAAACCTGGAAAAATGGGGTTGGAAGAGGCAAAAACCTGGAAAAATGGGGTTAGAAGACACAAAAACCTGGAAAAAGGGGGTTGGGATCCCTAAAAAGGCACAAAAATCCCGGAAAAAGGGATTTGGAAGCCCTAAAGGACACCAAAATTCCATTTTTTCCCAAATTCCAGCTGTGTTTCCCAAATTCCAGCCGATTTTACCCAAATCTGCTTCATTCCTCCCCAAAATTTCCATTTTTTCCTAAAATTTGGGGCTTTTTCTCCAAAATCTGTTTTTTTCCCCCAAAATTTTGGTTTTTTTCCCAAAAATTTGAAATATTTTACCAAATCCCACCTGTTTCACCCCAAACCCAGCTGTCCATCCCCAAAACCTGAATTCCACCTCATTTTACCCTAGAATTTCACATTTTTTCCCCCCAAAATTCACATTTTTTGTCCAAAATTTGGGTTTCTTCCCAAAATTTCCATTATTTTACCAAATTCCACCTGTTTCACCCCAAATCCTGGCTTTTAACCTCAATTCCACCTCATTTCACCCCAAAATCCAGCCGCTTTCACCCCAAAATTTTGAGATTTTTTTTTTTCCCCAAATCTGGGTCTTTCCCCCAAAATTTCTTTTTTTTTTTCCAAAATTTGAAATATTTTCCCCAAATCCCAGCTGCTTCACCCCAAATCCTGGCTTTTAAATTCCACCTCATTTTCCCCCCAAAAATTCACATTTTTCCCCCCAAAATTCACATTTTTCCCCCCAAAATTCACATTTTTTGCCCAAAATCCTCGGGGTTTTTTACCCAAATTTCGGGTTTTTTCCCAAAATCTCATTTTTTCACCCCAAAATCCCACCTGCAGCCCGGGCTGCCCCTTTCTTGTGGCTGTTCTTGGCCAGGGGCAGCAGCAGCTCCTGCTGCTTTCACCCCAAAATTGGAGATTTTTTCCCCCAAAACTTGGGGTTTTTTCCCCAAAATCTGAGGTTCTTTCCCAAAATTTCATTTTTTTTCCAAAATTTGAATTATTTTCCCCAAATCCTGGCTTTTAACCTCAATTCCACCTCATTTCACCCCAAAATCCAGATGCTTTCACCCCAAAATTTTGAGACTTTTTACCTCAAACTTTGGGGTTTTTTTCCCAAAATCTGGGTTTTTCCCCCAAAATTTCTTTTTTTTCCCAAAATTTGAAATATTTTCCCCAAATCCCAGCTGCTTCACCCCAAATCCTGGCTTTTAAATTCCACCTCATTTTCCCCCCAAAAATTCACATTTTTCCCCCCAAAATTCACATTTTTTGTCCAAAATTTGGGTTTCTTCCCAAAATTTCCATTTTTTTCCTAAAATTTGAATTATTTTACCAAATTCCACCTGTTTCACCCCAAATCCTGGCTTTTAACCTCAATTCCACCTCATTTCACCCCAAAATCCAGCCGCTTTCACCCCAAAATTTTGAGATTTTTTTTTCCCCAAAACTTGGGGTTTTTTCCCCAAATCTGGGGTTTTCCCCCAAAATTTCTTTTTTTTCCTAAAATTTGAAATATTTTCCCCAAATCCCAGCTGCTTCACCCCAAATCCTGGCTTTTAAATTCCACCTCATTTTCCCCCCAAAAATTCACATTTTTCCCCCCAAAATTCACATTTTTCCCCCCAAAATTCACATTTTTCCCCCCAAATCCTCGGGGTTTTTTGCCCAAATTTCGGGTTTTTTCCCAAAATCTCATTTTTTCACCCCAAAATCCCACCTGCAGCCCGGGCTGCCCCTTTCTTGTGGCTGTTCTTGGCCAGGGGCAGCAGCAGCTCCTGCTGCTTTCACCCCAAAATTGGAGATTTTTTCCCCCAAAACTTGGGGTTTTTTCCCCAAAATCTGAGGTTCTTTCCCAAAATTTCATTTTTTTTCCAAAATTTGAATTATTTTCCCCAAATCCTGGCTTTTAACCTCAATTCCACCTCATTTCACCCCAAAATCCAGCCGCTTTCACCCCAAAATTTTGAGACTTTTTACCTCAAACTTTGGGGTTTTTTTTCCCGAAAATTTGGGGTTTTTTCCCCCCAAAATTTAATTTTTTTCCCAAAATTTGAAATATTTTCCCCAAATCCCAGCTGCTTCACCCCAAATCCTGGCTTTTAAATTCCACCTCATTTTCCCCCCAAAAATTCACATTTTTCCCCCCAAAATTCACATTTTTCGCCCAAAATCCTCGGGGTTTTTTGCCCAAATTTCGGGTTTTTTCCCAAAATCTCGTTTTTTCACCCCAAAATCCCACCTGCAGCCCGGGCTGCCCCTTTCTTGTGGCTGTTTTTGGCCAGGGGCAGCAGCAGCTCCTGCTGCTTTCACCCCAAAATTTGAGATTTTTTCCCCCAAAACTTGGGGTTTTTTCCCCAAAATCTGAGGTTCTTTCCCAAAATTTCTGTTTTTTTCCCAAAATTTGAAATATTTTCCCCAAATTCCACCTGTTTCACCCCAAATCCTGGCTTTTAACCTCAATTCCACCTCATTTCACCCCAAAATCCAGACGCTTTTACCCCAAAATTTTGAGACTTTTTTTCCCCCAAAATTTGGGGTTTTTTTCCCCCAAAATTTAATTTTTTTCCCCAAATTTGAAATATTTTCCCCAAATCCCAGCTGCTTCACCCCAAATCCTGGCTTTTCAATTCCACCTCATTTTCCCCCCAAAAATTCACATTTTTCCCTCCAAAATTCACATTTTTCCCCCCAAAATTCACATTTTTCGCCCAAAATCCTCGGGGTTTTTTGCCCAAATTTCGGGTTTTTTCCCAAAATCTCATTTTTTCACCCCAAAATCCCACCTGCAGCCCGGGCTGCCCCTTTCTTGTGGCTGTTTTTGGCCAGGGGCAGCAGCAGCTCCTGCTGCTTTCACCCCAAAATTGGAGATTTTTTCCCCCCAAACTTGGGGTTTTTTCCCCAAAATCTGAGGTTCTTTCCCAAAATTTCCGTTTTTTTCCCAAAATTTGAATTATTTTACCAAATTCCACCTGTTTCACCCCGAATCCTGGCTTTTAACCTCAATTCCACCTCATTTCACCCCAAAATCCAGCCGCTTTCACCCCAAAATTTTGAGACTTTTTACCTCAAACTTTGGGGTTTTTTTTTCCCAAAAATCTGGGGTTTTCCCCCAAAATTTCTTTTTTTTCCCAAAATTTGAAATATTTTCCCCAAATCCCAGCTGCTTCACCCCAAATCCTGGCTTTTAAATTCCACCTCATTTTCCCCCCAAAAATTCACATTTTTCCCTCCAAAATTCACATTTTTCGCCCAAAATGCTCGGGGTTTTTTGCCCAAATTTCGGGTTTTTTTCCCAAAATCTCGTTTTTTCACCCCAAAATCCCACCTGCAGCCCGGGCTGCCCCTTTCTTGTGGCTGTTCTTGGCCAGGGGCAGCAGCAGCTCCTGCTCCTCGGGCGGCATCTGAGCCACTTTCTGCAGGAAAAGCTTCTCCAGCGTCTGCGCCATCAGCACGATGTCATCCGTGGGCTGAAAAATGGGGCAAAAAAGGCAAAAAACGGGAAAAAAATCGAAATTATCAATGGGGAAATATTGGGGAAAATTCGGGATTTTTTCTGATTTGTTTCTGATTTTTTTGGATGTTTTTATGGGTTTTTTTGTAATTTTAAAGTGATTTTTTTCTCAATTTTTTGGTGTTTTTTTGTTAATATGTCGGGCGATTTTTTGGAAATATTTGGGATTTTTTTCGCAATTTTTAAGAATTTTTTCTGGTTTTTTTCGATTTTTTTTCTTGATTTTTAAAATTTTTATTCGTAATTTTTTCCGAATTTTTGGTGATTTTTTTTATTTCTTTAAGGCATTTTTCCCTGAATTTTTTTGTTGTTTTTCTTTTAATATTTTGGGGAATTTTGGGGGATTTTTGGGATTTTATAGATTTTTTGGGGATTTTTTTTCTGTATTTTTTTTTTGTGATTTTTTGGATTTTTTCTGAATTTTTAGGGGATTTTTTTTTTAATTTTTTGCATTTTTAAGGTTTTTTTTCCTCAAGTTTTGGGTGGTTTTCTTTTAAAATGTCAGAATTTTTTGGAGATTTTTTTGGGGATTTTTTGGGAATTTTTTGGGATTTTTTCGGGAATATTTTCAGATTTTTTGGGGGAATTTTTATCATTTTAGGGCAGAGCTTCTCCAGCGTCTGCGCCATCAGCACGATGTCATCCGTGGGCTGAAAAATGGGGCAAAAAAGGCAAAAAACGGGAAAAAAATCGAAATTGTCAATGGGGAAATATTGGGGAAAATTCGGGATTTTTTTCTGATTTTTTTCTGATTTTTTTCCGATTTTTTTCTGATTTTTTTCGATGTTTTTATGGGTTTTTTTGTAATTTTAAAGGGATTTTTTTCTCAATTTTTTGGTGTTTTTTTGTTAATATGTCGGGCGATTTTTTGGAAATATTTGGGATTTTTTTCGCAATTTTTAAGAATTTTTTCTGATTTTTTTCGATTTTTTTTCTTGATTTTTAAAATTTTTATTCATAATTTTTTTCGAATTTTTGGTGATTTTTTTTTTATTTCTTTAAGGCACTTTTCCCTGAATTTTTTTGTTGTTTTTCTTTTAATATTTTGGGAAATTTTGGGGAGTTTTTTGGGATTTTATAGATTTTTTGGGGATTTTTTTCTGATTTTTTTTTTGTGATTTTTTGGATTTTTTCTGAATTTTTAGGGGATTTTTTTTTAATTTTTTGCATTTTTAAGGTTTTTTTTCCTCAAGTTTTGGGTGGTTTTCTTTTAAAATGTCAGAATTTTTTGGAGATTTTTTTGGGGATTTTTTGGGGATTTTTTCGGGAATATTTTCAGATTTTTTGGGGGATTTTTTATCATTTTAGGGCAGAGCTTCTCCAGCGTCTGCGCCATCAGCACGATGTCATCCGTGGGCTGAAAAATGGGGCAAAAAAGGCAAAAAACGGGAAAAAAATCGAAATTGTCAATGGGGAAATATTGGGGAAAATTCGGGATTTTTTTCTGATTTTTTCTGATTTTTTTCTGATTTTTTTTGATGGTTTTATGGTTTTTTTGTAATTTTAAAGGGATTTTTTTCTCAATTTTTTGGTGTTTTTTTGTTAATATGTCGGGCGATTTTTTGGAAATATTTGGGATTTTTTTCGCAATTTTTGGGAATTTTTTTTTGATTTTTTTCGATTTTTATTCTGAATTTTACAATTTTTATTCATAAATTTTTTCGATTTTTTTGGTGATGTTTTTTTATTTCTTTAAGGCATTTTTCCCTGAATTTTTTTTGTTGTTTTTCTTTTAATATTTTGGGAAATTTTGGGGAATTTTTTGGGATTTTATAGATTTTTTGGGGATTTTTTTTCTGTATTTTTTTTTGGTGATTTTTTGGATTTTTTCTGAATTTTTAGGGGATTTTTTTTTAATTTTTTGCATTTTTAAGGGTTTTTTTCCTCAAGTTTTGGGTGGTTTTCTTTTAAAATGTCAGAATTTTTTGGAGAATTTTTTGGGGATTTTTTGGGAATTTTTGGGGATTTTTTCGGGAATATTTTCACATTTTTTGGGGGAATTTTTATCATTTTAGGGCAGAGCTTCTCCAGCGTCTGCGCCATCAGCACGATGTCATCCGTGGGCTAAAAAATGGGGCAAAAAAGGCAAAAAATGGGAAAAAAATCGAAATTGTCAATGGGGAAATATTGGGATAAATTCGGGATTTTTGGGGGAATTTTTTGGATTTTTTTCTCTTTTTTTTTGATGTTTTTGTGGGTTTTTTTGCAATTTTAAAGGGATTTTTTCTCAGTTTTTTGATATTTTTTTTTTTTAATATGTTGGGCAATTTTTGGGAAATATTTGGAATTTTTGGGGGAATTTTGGAAAATTTTTTAAATTTTTGCGTGTTTCTCTTACAATTTTAAAGGGATTTTTTTCCCCAATTTTTTGGTGTTTTTTGTTAATATGTTGGGGAATTTTTGGGAAATATTTGGGATTTTTTTGGGAATTTTTTGGAAATTTTTCTGGATTTTTTTCTGAAATTGTGTTTTCCTGGCAATTTTCAAGGGATTTTTTTCTCAATTTTTTGGCGTTTTTCTGTTAATAGGTTGAGGAATTTTTGGGAAATATTTGGGATTTTTCGGGATTTTTCTTGGGGAATTTTTTTTTATTTTTGGGGGTTTTTTTTCTGATTTTTTTTTTAATTTTTGCGTGTTTTCTTGCAATTTTGAAGAGATTTTTTTCTCAATTTTTTGTGTTTTTCGTTAATAACTTGGGGAATTTTTGGGAAATATTTGGGATTTTTTTGAGGAATTTTTGGGGCATTTTGGATTTTTTTTTTCTGATTTTTTTTGGAATTTTTTTCTAATTTTTTTGGAATTTTTTTTCTGATTTTTTTTGGATTTTTTTTGTGCCTTTTTTTAGTTTTAAGGCACTTTCCTCTGGATTTTTTGGTGTTTTTCTTTAAATATTTGGGCAATTTTTGGGAAAATCTTTTGAGATTTTGTTGGGGGAATTTTTCTGGATTTTTGAGGGAATTTTTTTAGATTTTTAAAGATTTTTTTAAAGGGATTTGTTTTACTCATAAGAGATTTTTTTTCAAATTTTTGGTGTTTTTCTCGTAGTTTTTTGGAATTTTTGGGGAATATTTTGGTTTTTTTTTTTCTTTTTTTTTTTAATTTTTTTGGATTTTTTTTCTGGGTTTTTTTGGCACTTTTTGGGTTACTTTTGGGCATATTTTTGAGTAATTTTGAGGTGATTTTTGGTATATTTTTGCGTAATTTTTGGCCGATTTTGTCTGATTTTTTTGGGTGACTTTTGGATAATTTTTGGGTAGTTTTTGGGTGATTTTTGTATTATTTTTGGGTGTATTTTTGAGCAATTTTGCGTGATTTTTGGATAATTTTTGGGTCGTTTTTGGGTGATTTTTGGCCAATTTTTGGGTGTATTTTTTTGCAATATTTGGATGATATTTGGGTGTCTTTTTTGGTAATTTTTTTGCTATTTTGGGGTGATTTTTGGTGTGTTTTTGCGTAATTTTTGGCCGATTTTGTCTGATTTTTTGGGTGATTTTTGGATAAATTTTGGGTTATTTTTGGAGCATTTTTGGATAATTTTCTGTAGTTTTTGGGTGATTTTTAAATGATTTTTGGGCGTATTTTTGGTGCGATTTTTACGTTGTTTTTAGGGTTTTTTTACGTAATTTTTGGCCGTTTTTGGCTATTTCCGCGCCGTTTTCAACGGGATTTTTTTGTGCTTATTTTGTGCGATTTTTGGGTCGTTTTCCTGCGATTTTGGGTCATTTTTGTACCTTGTTGTAGATGTAGCAGTTGGTGAACACGGGGTTGATATTTTCATGTCATTTTTGAGTGATTTTTGGCTGTATTTTTGTGTGATTTTGTGGTGAATTTTTTGGTATTTTTCGGGTTACTTTTGGCCGTTTTTGGGTAATTTTTGGGTTGTTTTTCTATGATTTTTGGGTGCATTTTTGGCTGATTTTTGGGCGTATATTTGAGTTATTTTTGTGCGTTTTTTGGTGTATTTTTACGTAATTTTTGGCCGTTTTTGGCTATTTCGGCGCCGTTTTCGACGGGATTTTTTTGTGCTTATTTTGTGCGATTTTTGGGTCGTTTTCCTGCGATTTTGGGTCATTTTTGTACCTTGTTGTAGATGTAGCAGTTGGTGAACACGGGGTTGATATTTTCATGTCATTTTTGTGTGATTTTGTGGTGAATTTTTTGGTATTTTTCGGGTTACTTTTGGCCGGTTTTGGGTAATTTTTGGGTGTATTTTTAGGTAATTTTTGGGTGATTTTTCTATAATTTTTGGGTGCATTTTTGGCTGATTTTTGGACGTATATTTGAGTTATTTTTGTGCGTTTTTTGGTGTATTTTTACGTAATTTTTGGCCGTTTTTGGCTATTTCCGCGCCATTTTCGACGGGATTTTTTTGTGCTTATTTTGTGCGATTTTTGGGTCGTTTTCCTGCGATTTTGGGTCATTTTTGTACCTTGTTGTAGATGTAGCAGTTGGTGAACATGGGGCTGATATTTTAATGTCATTTTTGAGTGATTTTTGGCTGTATTTTTGTGTGATTTTGTGGTGTATTTTTTGGTACTTTTCGGGTTACTTTTGGCTGGTTCTGGGTGATTTTTCTATGATTTTTGGGTGCATTTTTGGGGGATTTTTGGGTCATTTTTGGGTGATTTTTGGGCGTATATTTGAGTTATTTTTGTGCGTTTTTTGGTGTATTTTTACGTAATTTTTGGCCGTTTTTGGCTATTTCCGCGCCGTTTTCGACGGGATTTTTTTGTGCGTATTTTGCGCGATTTTTGGGTCGTTTTCCTGCGATTTTGGGTCATTTTTGTACCTTGTTGTAGATGTAGCAGTTGGTGAAGTCGGGGCTGATATTTTCATGTCATTTTTGTGTGATTTTGTGGTGAATTTTTTGGTATTTTTCGGGTTACTTTTGGCCGGTTTTGGGTAATTTTTGGGTGTATTTTTAGGTAATTCTTGTGTTGTTTTTCTATGATTTTTGGGTGCATTTTTGGCTGATTTTTGGGCGTATATTTGAGTTATTTTTGTGCGTTTTTTGGTGTATTTTTACGTAATTTTTGGCCGTTTTTGGCTATTTCCGCGCCGTTTTCGACGGGATTTTTTTGTGCTTATTTTGCGCGATTTTTGGGTCGTTTTCCTGCGATTTTGGGTCATTTTTGTACCTTGTTGTAGATGTAGCAGTTGGTGAACATGGTGTTGATATTTTCATGTCATTTTTGAGTGATTTTTGGCTGTATTTTTGTGTGATTTTGTGGTGAATTTTTTGGTACTTTTCAAGTTACTTTTGGCCGTTTTTGGGTAATTTTTGGGTGTATTTTTAGGTAATTTTTGGGTGATTTTTCTATGATTTTTGGGTGCATTTTTGGCTGATTTTTGGGCGTATATTTGAGTTATTTTTGTGCGTTTTTTGGTGTATTTTTACGTAATTTTTGGCCGTTTTTGGCTATTTCCGCGCCGTTTTCGACGGGATTTTTTTGTGCTTATTTTGTGCGGTTTTTGGGTCGTTTTCCTGCGATTTTGGGTCATTTTTGTACCTTGTTGTAGATGTAGCAGTTGGTGAACACGGGGCTGATATTTTAATGTCATTTTTGGGTGAATTTTTGGGTACATTTGGGATGATTTTTGTGTAATTTTTGTGTGACTTTTGGATGCATTTTTGGGTAGATTTTGGGCGATTTTTATGTGACTTTTGGGTGTATTTTTGGGTACAATTTGGGTGGGTTTAGGGTTTTTTTGGCTTATTTGTGGATCATTTTTTGGCTTATTTTTGGGTGTATTTTTGGCTTATTTTTGGGTGCATTTTCGGCCAATTTTTGGGTGTATTTTTTTGCTATTTTTGGCTGATATTTGGGTGTATTTTTTTGGTATTTTTTTTCTATTTTGGGGTGATTTTTGGATGCTTTTGTGGTGCATTTTTTTTGGTACTTTTTGGGTTACTTTTGGATGATTTTTGGGTGTGTTTTTGCGTAATTTTTGGCCGATTTTGTGCGGGTTTTTTTGGGTGATTTTTGGATAAATTTTGGATTATTTTTAAAGCAATTTTCGGTCGTTTTTGGGTGATTTTTGGGCGTATATTTGAGTTATTTTTGTGCGTTTTTTGGTGTATTTTTACGTAATTTTTGGCCGTTTTTGGCTATTTCCGCGCCGTTTTCGACGGGATTTTTTTGTGCTTATTTTGCGCGATTTTTGGGTCGTTTTCCTGCGATTTTGGGTCATTTTTGTACCTTGTTGTAGATGTAGCAGTTGGTGAAGTCGGGGCTGATATTTTCATGTCATTTTTGAGTGATTTTTGGCTGTATTTTTGTGTGATTTTGTGGTGAATTTTTTGGTACTTTTCGGGTTACTTTTGGCTGTTTTTGGGTGATTTTTCTATGATTTTTGGGTGCATTTTTGAGTGATTTTTGGGTCATTTTTGGGTGCATTTTGGGGGGATTTTTGGGTCATTTTTGGGTGATTTTTGGGCGTATATTTGAGTTATTTTTGTGCGTTTTTTGGTGTATTTTTACGTAATTTTTGGCCGTTTTTGGCTATTTCCGCGCCGTTTTCGACGGGATTTTTTTGTGCACATTTTGTGCGATTTTTGGGTCGTTTTCCTGCGATTTTGGGTCATTTTTGTACCTTGTTGTAGATGTAGCAGTTGGTGAACATGGTGTTGAAGTCCTGCATGCACTCGGCCGCCCCCCAGTAGTAATTGTTCTCCAGGCGCCGCTTGATGGTGCCCATGTCCATGGGCTGCTTGATGATCTTGTGATAATCCTGAATTTTGGGGCGAAAAAAGCACATTTTGGGGCTCAGGAGACAGAAAACGGCAAAAAAAAATAGAAGGGGGAGGGACGGGGGGAAAAAATCGGGAATTTCGGGGGGGTTTTGGGGCATTTTGGTGAGATTTTGGTGGAAATTTGGGGGGGTTATGGGGGAAATTTTGGGGGGTTTGGGGGGATTTTGGGGGGATTTTTATGGAATTTTTTGGGGTTTTGGGGGCATTTTGGTGGAACAAAACTCCTAAAAATACCTAAAAACCACCCAAAAAACCCCCAAAAAATCCCCAAAAATCTCAAAAAAACCCTAAAAAAATCCCCCAAAAAAAACCCCAAAAACCCGAAAAAAATCCCAAAAAATCTTCTAAAATCCCCCAATAAATCCCCAAAAAATCCCTAAAAAATCTCCAAAAAATCCGAAAAAAATCCCCAAAAAACCCTAAGAAATCAAAAAACAAATCCCCAAAAAACCCTAAAAAACCCTCAAAAAATCCGCAAAAAAACCCCAGAAAACCCGCAAAAAATACCTAAAAACCACCCAGAAGACACCCAAAAAAAATCCTAAAAAAATCCCCCAAAATCACGCAAAAAATCCCAAAAAATCCCCTAAAAAATCCCCCAAAAAACCCAAAAAAATACCTAAAAAATCCCCAAAAAAACCCAAAAAATCCCCAAAAAACCCCCAAAAATCCCCCAAGAAATCCCAAAAAAACCCCAAAAAACCCGCAAAAAAATCCCAAAAAAAACAAAAAAAAATTCCCAAAAAACCCTAAAAAATCCCCAAAAAATACCTTAAAAATCCAGAAAAAACCCTCAAAAAATCCCAAAAACCCCCTAAAAAATCCCAAAAAAACCACCAATAAATGCCAAAAAAATCCCCAAAAAACTCGTAAAAAATCCCCAAAAAAATCCCAAAAAACCCCAAAAAAAACCCCCAAAAAATCCCTATAAAATCCCCAAATAAACCCAAAAAATCCCAATAAAACCCCCAAAAAATCAGCAAAAAATCCCAAAAAATCCCTATAAAATCCCCCCAAAAAATCCCCAAAAAACTCTAAAAAAAACCCTAAAAAATCCCAAAAAAAACCCCAAAAAACCCTATAAAACCCCCAAAAAAACCCTTAAAAACCCCAAAAAAACTCACGGGCAAGCCGAGCTTAACGGCGTCCACGGGCTGGCGGCAGGGCCAGGCGAACTGGTGCTTCCAGAGCGCCTTCATCACCACCTTGTGCAGGTACTGCACCCAGACAGCTCCAAAAACACCCAAAAACACCCCAGAAAATACCTAAAAACCACCCAGAAGACACCCAAAAAAAACCCTAAAAAAATCCCCCAAAATCACGCAAAAAATCCCAAAAAATACCCAAAAACACCCCAAAAACACCCCAAAAAATACCTAAAAACCACCCTGAAGACACACAAAAAAAACCCTAAAAAAATCCCCCAAAATCCCCAAAAAAACCCAAAAAATACCCTAAAAAATCCCCAAAAAAATACCTAAAAAATCTCCAAAAAACCCCAAAAAATCCCAAAAAAACCCCCAAAAAATCAGCAAAAAAATCCCAAAAAATACCTAAAAAATCCCCAAAAAACCCCAAAAAATCCCAAAAAAAACCCCAAAAAATCAGCAAAAAAATACCTAAAAAATCCCCAAAAAAACACCAATAAATGCCAAAAAAATCCCCAAAAAACTCCTAAAAATCCCAAAAAAACCACAAAAAAACCGCAAAAAATTCCCCAAAAAATCCCCAAAAAACTCCTAAAAATCCCCAAAAAATCCCCAAAAATCCCTATAAAATCCCCAAAAAATCCCCAAAAAAATCCCCAAAAAATCCCCAAAAATCCCTATAAAATCCCCCAAAAAATCCCAAAAAAACCCCAAAAAATCCCAAAAAAATCCCAAAAAATCAGCAAAAAAATCCCAAAAAAACCCTAAAAAATCCCCAAAAAAAACCCTAAAAAATCCCAAAAAACCACCAATAAATGCTAAAAAAATCCCCCAAAAATTCCCCCAAAAAACCCCAAAAACCCCCAATAAAACCCCCAAAAAAACTCACGGGCAAGCCGAGCTTAACGGCGTCCACGGGCTGGCGGAAGGGCCAGGCGAACTGGTGCTTCCAGAGCGCCTTCATCACCACCTTGTGCAGGTACTGGAGCTGGTTGGTGACCCGGCCGGGCTTCTTGGGGTTGGACACCTCGGGCGGAGGCGGGTTGCTCTGCGGCGCCGCCAGCGCGGCCACCGAGGCCATGGTGGGGCTCTCGAAGCCCTCGTAGAGCAGCGAGGGCTTGCGGATGCGTTTGCCCGGCGTCGAGTCGCCGGCCAGAGCCATCAGGGCGGCGTTGCCCTCGCCGAGGATCCTTGGGAGGGGAAAACAGGAGTGGAAGGGTTAAAAAAGGATGGGAGTTGAAGGGGTGAAAGGATGGGTGATAAAGGGGTGAAAGGATGGGTGTTGAAGGGTTAAAAATGGGAGTTAAAGGGGTAAAATGGGAGTTGAAGGGTTAAAAGTGGGAGTTAAAGGGGTAAAAATGGGTGTTGAAGGGTTAAAAATGGGAGTTGAAGGGTTAAAAGTGGGTGTTGAAGGGTTAAAAATGGGAGTTAAAGGGGTAAAATGGGAGTTGAAGGGTTAAAACAATGGGAGTTGAAGGGGTAAAAATGGGAGTTGAGGGGTTAAATGGATGGGAGTTGAAGGGGTGAAAGGATGGGTGATAAAGGGGTAAAAATGGGAGTTAAAGGGTTAAAAATGGGAATTGAAGGGGTAAAAGGATGGGAAATAAAGGGGTAACAATGGGAGTTGAAGGGTTAAAACAATGGGAGTTAAAGGGGTAAAAGAGTGGGAGTTGAGGGGTTAAATGGATGGGAGTTGAAGGGTTAAAAGGATGGGAGTTGAAGGGTTTAAAAAGGGAGTTAAAAGGGTAAAAAAGGGAGTTGAAGGGTTAAAAATGGGAGTTGAAGGGGTAAAAGGATGGGAGTTGAAGGGGTAAAAAATGGGAATTAAAGGGGTAAAAGAATGGAAGTTGAAGGGTTAAAAATGGGAGTTAAAGGGGTAAAAGAATGGGAGTTAAAGGGTTAAAAATGGGAGTTGAAGGGTTAAAAGTGGGAGTTAAATGGTTAAAAATGGGAGTTAAAGGGTTAAAAGAACGGGAGTTGAAGGGTTAAAAAAGGAATTAAAAGGTTAAAAAAATGGGAGGTGAAGGGTTAAAAGGATGGGAGTTAAAGGGGTAAAACAATAGGAATTAAAGGGTTAAAACAATGGGAGTTAAAGGGTAAAATAATGGGAGATAAAGAGTTAAAAATGGGAATTGAAGGGTTATATTTGGGAGTTAAAGGGTTAAAAATGGGAGTTAAAGGGTTAAAATGGGAGTTAAAGGGTAAAAATGGGAGTTAAAGGGTTAAAATGGGAGTTGAAGGGTTAAAATGGGATTTGAAGGGTTAAAAATGGGAGTTGAAGGGTTAAAAATGGGAGTTGGAGGGTTAAAAAGGTTAAAAATGGGATTTAAAGGGTTAAAAATGGGAATTAAAGGGTTAAAATGGGATTTAAAGGGTTAAAAATGGGAATTAAAGGGTTAAAATGGGATTTAAATGGTTAAAATGGGATTTAAAGGGTTAAAATGGTGTTTAAAGGGTTTAAATGGGATTTAAAGGGTTAAAATGGGAGTTAAAGGGTTAAAATGGGAATTAAAGGGTTAAAAATGGGGAATTAAAGGGTTAAAAATGGGAATTAAAGGGTTAAAATGGGATTTTGGGGAGGAATTCCTGGAAAAAGGAGGGAATTGAGGCCAAAAATCGCCGATAAAACTGATTTTAACTGTTCAAAAATTAAATATTCTAATTAGGGTTAAAACCGACCCTAAATTCACAATTCTGCCACTAAAACTGGTCCTAAATTCACCCTAAAAATTAAAAAATTAAATATTCTAATTAGGGCTAAAACCGATCCTAAATCCACCCTAAAAATAAAAATAATTTAAATATTCTAATTAGGGTTAAAAATGACCATAAATTTGTAATTCTGCTCCTAAAACTGATCCAAAATTCACCCTAAAAATATAAAAATTTTAAATATTTTAATTAGGGTTAAAACCAACCCTAAATTTGTAATTCTGCTCCTAAAACCGGTCCTAAATCCACCCTAAAAATATAAAAATTTTAAATATTTTAATTAGGGTTAAAATCAATCCTAAATTCAGAATTCCAATGCTAAAACTGATCCTAAATTCACCCTAAAAATAAAATAATTTAAATATTCTAATTAGGGTTAAAATTGCTCCTAAATTTGTAATTCCAATGCTAAATCCAATCCTAAATCCACCCTAAAAATATAAAAATTTTAAATATTCTAATTAGGGCTAAAACCGATCCTAAATCCACCCTAAAAATAAAAATAATTTAAATATTCTAATTAGGGTTAAAACCGATCCTAAATCCACCCTAAAAATAAAAATAATTTAAATATTCTAATTAGGGATAAAACTGATCCTAAATCCACCCTAAAAATAAAAATAATTTAAATATTCTAATTAGGGCTAAAACTGATCCTAAATCCACCCTAAAAATAAAAATAATTTAAATATTCTAATTAGGGCTAAAACTGATCCTAAATCCACCCTAAAAATAAAAATAATTTAAATATTCTAATTAGGGCTAAAACTGATCCTAAATCCACCCTAAAAATATAGAAATTTTAAATATTTTAATTAGGGTTAAAACAGACCCTAAATTTGTAATTCTGCTCCTAAAACCGGTCCTAAATTCACCCTAAAAATATAAAAATTTTAAATATTTTAATTAGGGTTAAAATCAATCCTAAATTCAGAATTCCAATGCTAAAACCGGTCCTAAATCCACCCTAAAAATAAAAATAATTTAAATATTCTAATTAGGGCTAAAACTGATCCTAAATCCACCCTAAAAATAAAAATAATTTAAATATTCTAATTAGGGCTAAAACCGATCCTAAATCCACCCTAAAAATAAAAATAATTTAAATATTCTAATTAGGGCTAAAACTGATCCTAAATCCACCCTAAAAATAAAAATAATTTAAATATTCTAATTAGTGATAAAACTGATCCTAAATCCACCCTAAAAATAAAAAATTTAAATATTCTAATTAGGGCTAAAACCGATCCTAAATCCACCCTAAAAATAAAAATAATTTAAATATTCTAATTAGGGATAAAACCGATCCTAAATCCACCCTAAAAATAAAAATAATTTAAATATTCTAATTAGGGTTAAAACCGACCCTAAATTTGTAATTCTGCTCCTAAAACTGGTCCTAAATTCACCCTAAAAATAAAAAAATTTTAAATATTTTAATTAGGGTTAAAATCAATCCTAAATTCAGAATTCCAATGCTAAAACCGGTCCTAAATTCACGCTAAAAATTAAAAAACTTAAATATTTTAATTAGGGATAAAACTGATCCTAAATCCAAAATTCTGCTCCTAAAACCGATCCTAAATCCACCCTAAAAATAAAAAATTTTAAATATTCTAATTAGGGTTAAAATTGCTTCTAAATTTGTAATTCCAATGCTAAAACCGATCCTAAATCCACCCTAAAAATAAAAATAATTTAAATATTCTAATTAGGGTTAAAAATGACCATAAATTTGTAATTCTGCTCCTAAAACTGGTCCTAAATTCACCCTAAATATATAAAAATTTTAAATATTTTAATTAGGGTTAAAATCAATCCTAAATTCAGAATTCCAATGCTAAAACCGGTCCTAAATCCACCCTAAAAATAAAAATAATTTAAATATTCTAATTAGGGCTAAAACCGATCCTAAATCCACCCTAAAAATAAAAATAATTTAAATATTCTAATTAGGGCTAAAACCGATCCTAAATCCACCCTAAAAATAAAATAATTTAAATATTCTAATTAGGGCTAAAACCGATCCTAAATTCACCTTAAAAATAAAAATAATTTAAATATTCTAATTAGGGATAAAACCGATCCTAAATCCACCCTAAAAATAAAAATAATTTAAATATTCTAATTAGGGCTAAAACCGATCCTAAATTCACAATTTTGCTCCTAAAACTGGTCCTAAATCCACCCTAAAAATATAAAAATTTTAAATATTTTAATTAGGGTTAAAATCAATCCTAAATTCAGAATTCCAATGCTAAAACTGATCCTAAATCCACCCTAAAAATTAAAAATTTAAATATTCTAATTAGGGTTTAAATTGCTCCTAAATTTGTAATTCCAATGCTAAATCCAATCCTAAATCCACCCTAAAAATATAGAAATTTTAAATATTTTAATTAGGGTTAAAATCAATCCTAAATTCATAATTCCAATGCTAAAACCGGTCCTAAATCCACCCTAAAAATAAAAATATTTTAAATATTCTAATTAGGGTTAAAACCGATCCTAAATCCACCCTAAAAATAAAAATAATTTAAATATTCTAATTAGGGATAAAACTGATCCTAAATCCACCCTAAAAATAAAAATAATTTAAATATTCTAATTAGGGCTAAAACCGGTCCTAAATCCACCCTAAAAATAAAAAAAATTAAATATTCTAATTAGGGCTAAAACTGATCCTAAATCCACCCTAAAAATAAAAATAATTTAAATATTCTAATTAGGGTTAAAACCGACCCTAAATTTGTAATTCTGCTCCTAAAACCGGTCCTAAATTCACCCTAAAAATATAAAAATTTTAAATATTTTATTTAGGGTTAAAATCAATCCTAAATTCAGAATTCCAATGCTAAAACCGGTCCTAAATTCACGCTAAAAATTAAAAAACTTAAATATTTTAATTAGGGATAAAACTGATCCTAAATCCAAAATTCTGCTCCTAAAACCGATCCTAAATCCACCCTAAAAATAAAAAATTTTAAATATTCTAATTAGGGTTAAAATTGCTTCTAAATTTGTAATTCCAATGCTAAAACCGATCCTAAATCCACCCTAAAAATAAAAATAATTTAAATATTCTAATTAGGGTTAAAAATGACCATAAATTTGTAATTCTGCTCCTAAAACTGGTCCTAAATTCACCCTAAATATATAAAAATTTAAAATATTTTAATTAGGGTTAAAATCAATCCTAAATTCAGAATTCCAATGCTAAAACCGGTCCTAAATCCACCCTAAAAATAAAATAATTTAAATATTCTAATTAGGGCTAAAACCGATCCTAAATCCACCCTAAAAATAAAAAATTTAAATATTCTAATTAGGGTTAAAACCAGTCCTAAATCCACCCTAAAAATAAAAAATTTAAATATTCTAATTAGGGTTAAAACCAGTCCTAAATCCAAAATTCTGATGCTAAAACCGATCCTAAATTCAGAATTCTGGTCCTAAAACCGATCCTAAATCCACCCTAAAAATAAAAATAATTTAAATATTCTAATTAGGGTTAAAAATGACCATAAATTTGTAATTCCAATGCTAAAACCGATCCTAAATCCACCCTAAAAATATAGAAATTTTAAATATTTTAATTAGGGTTAAAACCGACCCTAAATTTGTAATTCTGCTCCTAAAACTGGTCCTAAATTCACACTAAAAATAAAAAAATTTTAAATATTTTAATTAGGGTTAAAATCAATCCTAAATTCAAAATTCCAATGCTAAAAACGATCCTAAATTCACCCTAAAAATAAAAAATTTAAATATTCTAATTAGGGTTTAAATTGCTCCTAAATTTGTAATTCCACTGCTAAAACCGATCCCAAAATTTTGGTCATGAAATTCCAGGAATGTCATAAAAATTCCCAAAAATTTTGGTCATGAAATTCCAGGAATGTCATAAAAATTCCCCAAAATTTTGGTCATGAAATTCCAGGAATGTCATAAAAATTCCCAAATTTTTTTCCATAAAATCTTGGGAATCTCACGTAAAAATTCCCAAATTTTTGGCCATGAAATTCTCGGAATCCCATAAAAATTCCTGAGATTTTAGACACAAATTCCCAGGAATTTTGACTGGGAATTCCAAGGAATTTTAAGCAGAAAATTTCAGGAATTTCAGCCATAAAATCAAATTATTTTCCATAAATTCTGAGGAATTTGAATCATAAAAACCTGGAATTTCAGCCATAAAATCAAATTATTTTCCCATAAATTCCAAGGAATTTTAACCGGGAAAATTCTGGGAATTTCGGCCATAAAATCCAATTATTTTCCATAAATTCCGAGGAATTTTAACCAAAAAAACCTGGAATTTCAGCCATAAAATCCAAATGTTTTCCATTCATTCCAAGGAATTTTAACCCTTTCCCCCCAGGAATTCCAGCCCTAAATTCCCAAAAATTCTGACAATTCTCAAAGGAGGGATTCGGGATGGTGCCAAAAACCCCAAAATTCATCCACGAGGGATTTAGGGGAAAATCCGGGAATTTCGGGCAAAAATCAGGATTTGGGAGGAACCAGGATGGGGGGGGGGGGGAGGGTACAAAAAAATCCACAAATCCACGGAAAAAGCGGGAAAAAAATTTGGGGACCCCCAGGACACCAATCCCAAAATTTTTGGGGATCCCCCAGGACACCAATCCCAAAATTTTTGGGGATCCCCAGGACACCAATCCCAAAGATTTTGGGGGTTCCAGGACACCAATCCCAAAATTTGGGGACCCCCAAAATTCCAATCCCAAAGATTTTGGGGAATTCAGGATTTGGGGGACTCCAATCCCAGGATTTGGGGACCCCCAAAATTCCAATCCCAAGGATTTTGGGGGATCCAGGATTTGGGGGACACCAATCCCAGGATTTGGGGACCCCCAAAATTCCAATCCCAAAGATTTTGGGGGATCCTGGACTTGGGGACCCCCACGACACCAATCCCAGGATTTGGGGACCCCCAGAATTCCAATCCCAAAGATTTTGGGGGCTTCAGGATTTGGGGACCCCCATGACTACGACCCCAAAAATTTTGGGAATCTCGAGGACACCAATCCCAGGATTTGGGGACCCCAAAAATTCCAATCCCAGGATTTTGGGGGATCCAGGATTTGGGGACCCCCAAAATTTCAATCCCAAAGATTTTGGGGGATCCAGGATTTGGGGACCCCCAGGACTCCGACCCCAAAAATTTTGGGAATCTCAAGGACTCCAATCCCAGGATTTGGGGACCCCCAAAATTCCAATCCCAAAGATTTTGGGGATCCAGAGTTTGGGGACCCCCCAGGACACCAATCCCAGGATTTTGGGGGTTCCAGGACACCAATCCCAGGATTTTGGGGGATCCAGAATTTGGGGACACCCAAAAATTCCAATCCCAGGATTTTGGGGGATCCAGGATTTTGGGGACCCTCAGGACTCCGACCCCAAAGATTTTGGGAATCTCGAGGACACCAATTCCAGGATTTGGGGACCCCCAAAATTCCAATCCCAAAGATTTTGGGGGATTCAGGATTTGGGGACCCCCAGGACTCCAATCCCAGGATTTGGGGACCCCCAAAATTCCAATCCCAAAGATTTTGGGGAATTCAGGATTTGGGGGACTCCAATCCCAGGATTTGGGGACCCCCAAAATTTCAATCCCAAAGATTTTGGGGGATCCAGGATTTTGGGGACCCTCAGGACTCCAATCCCAGGATTTGGGGACCCCCAAAATTCCAATCCCAAAGATTTTGGGGGATCCAGGATTTTGGGGACCCTCAGGACTCCAATCCCAGGATTTGGGGACCCCCAAAATTCCAATCCCAAAGATTTTGGGGGATCCTGGATTTTGGGATTTTTTTTTTTTTTCCAGAGCTGACCCCTGGGTGACCCCAGGACTGTCCCCAAGGGTGACAGGGACGGAATTTGGGGGGCCCCAAGGTGTCACTGCCAAAATTTGGGGTGACACTGCCACAATTTGGGGGTCCCAATGTCATTGTCACAATTTGGGGTGACAGCGGCACAATTTGGGGGTGACACTGCCACAATTTGGGGGTCCCACAGTGACACTGCCAAAGTTTGGGGGATCCCAAAGTCACTGTCACAAATTTGGGGTGACACTGGCACAATTTGGGGGTGACACCTCCATAATTCGGGGGTCCCGAGGTCACTGCCACAATTTTGGGGTGACACTAGCACAGTTTGGGGTGACACTGCCACAATTTGGGGGTCCCACAGTGACACTGCCACAATTTGGGGGTCCCAATGTCACTGTCACAGCATTGGGGTGACACAGACCCAGCACAGGGGTCCCACAGTGACATTGCCACAATCTGGGGGTCCCACAGTGACACTGCCACAATTTGGGGATCCCCAAAATCACTGTCCCATCATTGGTGTCCCACAGTGACATTGCCACAATTTGGGGGTCCCACGGTGACACCGCCACAGTTTGGGGGTCCCACAGTGACACTGCCACAATCTGGGGGTCCCCCACATCCCTGTCACAACCTGGGGTGACACAGACCCAGCACAGGGGTCCCACAGTGACACTGCCACAATTTGGGGGTCCCACAGTGACACTGCCACAATTTTGGGGTCCCAATGTCACTGTCACAATCTGGGGTGACACAGACCCAGCACAGGGGTCCCACAGTGACACTGCCACAATCTGGGGGTTCCCACCATCACTGGTGTCCCACAATGACACTGCCACAATTTGGGGGTCCCCAAAATCACTGTCCCATCCTTGGTGTCCCACAGTGCCACTGCCACAATTTGGGGATCCCCAAAATCACTGTCACATCATTGATGTCCCACGGTGACACTGCCACAATTTGGGGGTTCCACAGTGACACTGCCACAATTTGGGGGTCCCAATGTCACTGTCACAGCATTGGGGTGACACAAACCCATCATTGGTGTCCCACAGTGCCACTGCCACAATTTGGGGATCCCCAAAATCACTGTCCCATCATTGCTGTCCCACAATGACACTGCCACAATTTTGGGGTCCCACAGTGACACTGCCACAATTTGGGGATCCCCAACATCACTGTCAAGAGTTTGGGGGTGACACAGACCCAGCACAGGAGTCCCACAGTGACACTGCCACAATTTGGGGGTCCCACGGTGACAGTGCCACAATTTGGGGGTCCCAATGTCACTGTCACAACCTGGGGTGACACAGACCCAGCACAGGGGTCCCACAGTGACACTGCCACAATTTGGGGATCCCCAAAATCACTGTCCCATCACTGGTGTCCCACAGTGACACTGCCACAATTTGGGGGTCCCACAGTGCCACTGCCACAATTTGGGGATCCCCAAAATCACTGTCCCATCCTTGGTGTCCCACAGTGCCACTGCCACAATTTGAAGGTCCCTTACCGGCACCGCCACAATTTCGGGGGTGCCCCCAACATCACTTCCCCACCACTCACACTCCAATTCCAACCTCCCACCTCTTCCCCCCCCCCCAAAAAAAAAACCCCAAAAAACCCCTTTTATCCCCCGCTCTCTCCCAGCACTTACTTGCTCTGGGGATTCACGTTCTGCAACATCCCGGCTGCTGCGTGCGGGGCCCGCCGGCCTTCCTCTCCTCCTCCTCCTCCTCCTCCTCCTCCTCCTCCTCCTCCTCCTCCCGCCGTCTCCTCCGACGAGCCCCCCACTTTGCCCGGCCAAATCTTTCTCCTTTCAGCGGCCCGCTCGGGGCCTTCCCGACATCAGCGCATCGCCGTGGAAACGGAGTTGTGAGGGTGGTTTTTCTGTGGGGTTTTTTGTTCTTTTTTTCGTTTTTTTGTTGTTGTTTTTAACGGAGAACCCTCCAATTGTAGGAGCTGTTAAAACGTCGGGGGATTTATGATAAAAATAATAATTAAAAAATAAAACGGAGCCGGGCTCTCGGCCTTCACATCCGCGGGGGGCGCGGCGAAAATGGCGGCGCGCTCTGAGGGGAGGTTGAGGGTGGGGAGGAGGAGGGGTGGGGGGGAAGGATGCAACGGATTTAAAAAAATAAAATAACAAAAAAAATAAACCAAAACAACGGGAGATTCCCCCTTCGGAGCCTCACCCGCACCCGCTTCTCGATAACGAGCCCGGCCGAGTCGCTGCGAGCCGCGGGTGCTGAGGAAGGAAGCGCGGATGACGGCGGATGAGCGGCGGGAGCGGCTCAGCGGCGGCCGCGCTCCATCTTGGCTCGCTGAGGGGAAAGGAGCGTTGGGGGGGAGGAAGAAGCCACCCTCCCTCCTCCTCCTCCTCCTCCTCCTCCTGCCGCCGCCGCCGGTGGCCGCAGGCAGGGGTCGCTGCGGAGGCCGGGGAGGGTCCGCGGGGAGGGTCCCGGAGCCCTCCGGGATAAGCGGAGGCGGGGGATGGAGCCGGGCTTTGGGGCCGCCCCCCTCCTGGCGCGCGCGCCGCTCGCCCGACCCGCTCCGTCCCTTCGTCCCCGCGAAATGGCGCCGCTCGGCCTGCCCCCGCCCGCCCTTATATAGACGGCGGCCGCCTCGCCATTGGCGGCGGAGGGAGATGACGTCAGCCAAGCCGCCCTCCCCGCCCCGCCGCGGCCTCATTGGGCGGAGGCGCCGGCGGGGGGGTCGAGCCCATTGGGTGAGAGCGGCGTCAATCAAGCGCGCGGCTCCCCGCCCCTCGCGGGTTTCCGCCCAGCGCCTCGCCCGACGCGCGCGGCCGCCTCGGCGCCCATTGGGCGGCGCCGCCGCCCGCCGCGCGGTGATTGGGCGGCGGGTCACGCGGGGGGCGGGCGCAGGCGCTGATTGGCGGCGGCGCGCCGGGGGAGGGGGCAGAGAAGGAGGAAGAAGGAGCCGCCGGGCGCCATCTTGAATGGCGGCGGTGGCCGCCGCCGGACAATGAGGGCGGCCGGACCCGCCGCTTCCCCCGCCGTTCCTCGGCCGCAGCGAGCTCCGAGGACGCTCCCCCGCCGGGCCTCACCCCCCTCGCGGTGCTCTCCTAGGTCTCAATGCGCCGTTAAACCCCTCACCCCCCTCCCGCCCCCCCACCACCACCACCACCAAGTCATCCACGCACCGCATCTCCCCCGCGGCGCCCGCGGGCGCTCGGCCGGCTCCAGCCTTTCCCCGAGCCCACGCGGGGGGGGAAAACCCCCACGGACACGCCGCTAGCACCGCTAAAAAAACCCCCAAACACCGCTAACCCCACCCCACCACCCCCCCCCACCTTACCCCTCAACCCCCTTCCCTCCCCACGGGCACCCCTCAGCGCCCGCTGCCCCTCCGGGACGCGCCGACCCTTTTCCCCTTCCACGCTCGAGGGAAGCCTCGCGTCCTTCCCTCCTCTCCCCCCCCCCCCCACACCATTCCCCGGGCTCGCAGGACACGGGTGGCTCCGTGTGGCGTCCGCTTCCCTTCCCCCCCCCACCCCACTCCCCCGGGCTCGCCACCGCCACCGTGACACAGCACTTGGGGCCGCGCCCGCCGCCGCCCCCGCGCGAACACCCAAACATGGCGCTTGGCGCCCCAAACCGCCGCCCCCACAAAGCCGCGCCCGCCCTCCCGCTGTCAATCACCGCCAGCTCCGCTCCCCATTGGCCGCCTCGCCCTAAAGGGGGCGGGACGAGGCGTGATTGACAGCGCGCCGCCACCACGTGACCCCCGCCGCCGCTGTTGAAGGGGGGGCAGGGCGATGCCGCGCCCCCCCCACCCCACCACTCACCTGAGGCGCCCCCGCTTTTCGCCGCCGCCCCCGGGCTCGGCCCCGCTTCATTCGCTCCCTCTCGGCTCCCCTCAAAGCCCCCCGCCCCAAAAAACCCCGAGTTTGGGGTAAAAAAGGTAAAAAAAACCATCCCGGGGCAGAAAAGGGAGCCACGAGCTACGTCACCCGCGCGCTGATTGGCTGCCGCCCGTCACGTGGCTCCCCCGCGGCTCCCACGGGTCCCCATTCATGACCCCCCCCCCCCACGAGTGGCGGGAAAAGCTCCGCGGGTCCTAGCGCCGCGCGCATGCGCAGTGCGGGCGCGCCGCAGCGTGGGGTGGGGGCACCCACGGGGAGGGTCCCAAAATTTTCTGGGGGTGTCCCCACGCGGGTCCGCGACATTCTCGGGATGTCCCCTGGGAGGGGTCGGGTGGGGTCGGGGGGCACCCACGGGGGTCCGTGACGGGGTGGGGGGCACCCACGGGTGGATTTGGGCTCCCAAAATTTCCATTTCTGTCCCCACGCGGATCCACGCCGTCCCTGGAGGGCGTGGGATGAGGGTAGGGGGAACCCACGGGGGGATTTGGGCTCCCAGAATTTCCATTTTTGTCCCCACGCGGGTCCGCGACATCCTGGGGGGGGTCAGGAGGGGTGGGGGAGCACCCACGGGGGGATTTGGGGTCCCAAAAAATCCGGGGGTGTCCCCACGGGTGTCCGCGACATTCTGGGGAGGGGTCAGGGGCACCCACGGGGGTCCGTGACGGGGTGGGGGGGCACCCACGGGGGATTTGGGCTCCCAAAATTTCCATTTTTGTCCCCACGCGGATCCACGCCGTCCCTGGAGGGCGTGGGATGAGGGTAGGGGGAACCCACGGGGGGATTTGGGCTCCCAAAATTTCCATTTTTGTCCCCACGCGGGTCCGCGCCATTCTGGGGAGGGGTCAGGATGGGTGGGGGAGCACCCACGGGAGGATTTGGGGTCCCAAAATTTCCATTTTTGTTCCCACGCGGGTCGTGACGGGGTGGGGGAGCACCCACGGGGGTATTTGGACCCCCAAAATTTCCATCTCTGCCCCACGTGGGTATCCCCACCGTGACCTCAACCTGGTCACGCGTGTCCCCCTAATTAACCCCCCGCCCCACGCCGCTAATTAACCCCCGTGACGTCACTTGGGGGAACCCCTAATTTTGGCGGGGGGGTGTCACGGAGTGTGGGGGTGTCCCCAGTCCCACGTGACCCTTGTGGGGGTTTTGGGGACCCCCCCACTCGTGTCCCCCCACGCGGGGACCGCGGCGGCCGCGCTGTCACCGGCCCCGCGCCGCGCCGCCGGCTCCTCTGCCTGGCAACAGCTGACGTCAGAGCCGCGCGGCGCTGCCATTGGCCGGCGCCGGGTTGGGAGCCCCGGGTGGGTTCCGCGTGGGGACATTGAGGACATTGAGGACTTTTGGGACATTTGGGGACATTTTGGGACATTTTGGGGGCCATGGGGGTCCTCGCGGCGCTGCGCGCGGGGGTTTTGGTGGCCGCGGCTGCGGCTGAGCCCGGTAGGAGGCGGAGGAGGGAGGGAGGGAGGGAGAGGGAGAGGGAAGGTGAGGCCGTGGTCTCACTTCGCTCTCTGTCCCCTCTCTGTCCCTCGCTGTCGCCTGTGGCCGCCGCGTCCCTCCTGTCCCTTGGCTGTCCCCTCCCCTCCGACCCTCCCTCTCCCTTTCGCCTCTCGCTTTTCTGTCCCCTCCCTGTTCTCCCTCTCCCCTTCCTCATCTCCCTGTCCCCTTCCTTATTCCTCTTCCGTCTCCCCTCCCTGTCCCTTTTCCCTGTCCCCTCCTCTCCTTTTTCCCTGTCCCCTCCCTCTCCCTTCCCTCCTCCCTCTTCCTCTCCTCCGTTCCCATTCCCGTTTCCCTCTCATTTCCCTCTCCCCATTTCCTCTCCCATTCCCCCCTCCTAATTTCCGTCTTCCAATTTCCCTCTCCCCATTTCCCTCTCCCCTCTCCCTCCTCCATCCCCATTTCCTTCTCCCCAATTTCCCTTCCCTTCCCATTCCCCGTGTCCCCCTCCCCATTCCCCTCCCCATTCCCCATCTCCCTCTCCCCATTCCCCTCCCCATTCCCCTCTCCCTTCCTCTCCCCTTTCCCCTCTCCCCATTCCCTCCCATTCCCCTCTCCCTTTCCCCTCTCCCCTTTCCCCTCTCCCCATTCCCCTCTCCCCATTCCCTCTCCCCATTCCCTCCCCATTCCCCCTCTCCCCATTCCCCTCCCAATTCCCCTCTCCCCATTTCCCTCCCCATTTCCCTCTCCCCATTCCCCTCTCCCCATTTCCCTCTCCCCATTCCCCTCTCCCCATTCCCCTCCCCATTCCCCTCTCCCCATTCCCCTCCCCATTCCCCTCCCCATTCCCCTCCCCATTCCCCTCTCCCCATTCCCCTCCCCATTCCCCTCCCCATTCCCCTCTCCCCATTCCCCTCCCCATTCCCTCTCCCCATTCCCCTCCCCATTCCCCTCCCCATTCCCCTCTCCCATTCCCCTCCCCATTCCCCTCTCCCATTCCCTCTCCCCATTCCCCTCTCCCCATTCCCCTCTCCCATTCCCCTCTCCCATCCCCTCCCCATTCCCTTCTCCCATTCCCCTCCCCATTCCCCATTCCCCTCCCCCATCTCCTCTCCCATTCCCCTCCCCAATCCCCCTCTCCCCTCCCTCCCCATCCCCTCCCCCCATTCCCCTCTCCCCCATTCCCCTCTCCCCATTCCCCATCTCCCTCTCCCCATTTCCCTCCCCATTCCCTCTTCCCATTCCCCTCTCCCCATTCCTCTCCCATTCCCCTCCCCATCTCCCTCCCCATTCCCCTCCCCATCTCCCTCCCCATTCCCCTCCCCATTTCCTCCCCATTCCCCTCCCCATTCCCTCTCCCATTCCCTCCCCATTCCCCTCTCCCCATTCCCCTCCCATTTCCCTCTCCCCATCCCTCTCCCCTCTCCCCATCTCCCTCCCCATCTCCCCTCCCCATCCCCCTCCCCAATCCCCCTCTCCCCTCCCTCCCCTCCCTCCCCCAGCCCCGGACCCTCCCCCCCACATCCTCCAGGAGGTCCTGACGTGCCAGCCCGACCCTCCCTCCCTCTCCCTCTCCCTCTCCCTGGACGGCCGCGGCCTCTTCTGGTTCGACTTCCCCGGCTCCCGGTGGCGCCGCGGCGGCCCCGAGCTCCCGCCGGGGCCCGGGCCGCTGGAGCCGCCCGCGGAGCTCCTCCCGGAGACCCAAATGTGCCGGGAAATCCTGGGAGCGCTCGGGCCCCGGCTGGCCGGGAAGCTGCCCGAGGCCAGGGGTAGGTGGCGGAAAAAACGGGGGAAATTTGGGGGGAAAAGGTGGGGAAAATTGGGGGGAAAGGGGTGGGAAATGGGGGGGAAATTGGGGAGGAAAGTGTGGAAATTGAGGGAAAAGGATGGGAAATGTGGGGAAAATTGGGGGAAAAGAATGGGAAATGTGGGGGAAATTGGGGGAAAAGGGGTGGGGAATGTCTGGAAAAGTTGGGGGAAAAGGGATGGGAAATGTGGGAGAAATTGGGGAAAAAGGATGGGAAATGTGGGGGAAATTGGGGGAAAAGAATGGGAAATGTGGGGGAAATTGGGGGAAAAGGGGTGGGGAATGTCTGGAAAAGTTGGGGGAAAAGGGATGGGAAATGTGGGGGAAATTGGGGAAAAAAGGATGGGAAATGTGGGGGAAATTGGGGATGGAAAGTGCAAAAACTTGGGCATGAAGGAATGGGAAATGTAAGGAAAATTGGGGATTAAGGGATGGAAAATGTGGGAACATTTGGGGGTGGAGGGATGGGAATTGTGGAAGAATTTGGGAATGAAAGGGTGGAGACCCAAATGTGCCGGGAAATCCTGGGAGCGCTCGGGGCCCGGCTGGCCGGGAAGCTGCCCGAGGCCAGGGGTAGGTGGCGGAAAAAACGGGGGGAAATTTGGGGAAAAAAGGTGGGGAAAATTGGGGGGAAAGGGGTGGGAAATAGAGGAAAAACTGGGGAAAATGGGTGGGAAAGGTGTGGAAAAATTGGGGAGGAAGGGATGGAAAATAGAGGAAAAATTGGGGGAAAAGGGATGGGAAATGTGGGGGAAATTGGGGAGAAAAAGGTGGGGAAAATTGGGGTGGAAAGTGTGAAAACTGGGGAAAAAGGGATGAGAAATGTGGGGGAAATTGGGGGGGAAAGGGATGGGAAATGTGGGGGAAATTGGGGAGAAAAAGGTGGGGAAAATTGGGGGTGGAAAGTGTGAAAACTGGGGAAAAAGGGATGAGAAATGTGGGGGAAATTGGGGGGAAAAGGGATGGGAAATGTGGGGGAAATTGGGGAAAAAGGATGGGAAATGTGGGGGAAATTGGGGAATAAGGATGGGAAATGTGGGGGAAATTGGGGGAAAAGGGATGAGAAATGTGGGGGAAATTGGGGAGGAAGAGGATGGGATATGTGGGGAAAATTGGAGAAAAAGAATGGGAATGTGGGGGAAATTGGGGGAAAAAGGATGGGAAATGTGGGGATAATTGGGGGTGGATAGATGGAAAACATGGGGAAAATGTGGGAGGAAGGATGGGAATTG